>NC_045429.1:259227996-259387996 GCF_902635505.1 Sarcophilus harrisii
TGGTATCAATAAGAGTGGGGTGAAAACAGAGGTATTGAATAGAAAAGGTACAAAAAGTACTTATCTTTCCTGATGCAATGTAAACTTCCTGGTAACAAGGATTGTTTTTTGTTTGTTTTAAATTTTGCCTTTGTACATCCAATACTTGGCACATAACTAAAAACTGTCCATTTCATGATAAATTGACATACTTCACTTAAACTAAGCACTTTATCAACATTGAAGTTTAATCGTTCAATCTTTCTCCCCCCCATCTCCCTCCTTTATGTCTTGCCTTCTATTAAAATGTAGACTTAACAAGGTCTGTCTCTCTTCTCCCCTCTCTCCTTTCTCTATCTTTTTCTCCCTCTTTCTCCTCCCTCATTTCTACCCCTTCTTCTTTTCTCCTTTTCCTCTCTTTCATAAACTTATTTCCTTTTAATCTCCTTCAGCTAATACTCACCTGTTGTTCCAAGAAGCTGTAGCATGTACAGTGATTACAACCAAGTAAAACCATTTTATCATATGGGTTAAATAAGGTTAAGGGTAACTAACAAACCTTAAAATTCTTGGTGAATTAGGAGATGTCTACCCCATGTATGTGAAAATTTCTCTCTACTGGAATGGGCAAATAAGAACAAATTGTTTCAGTGGCCATGGAAGTGACTCAACTGGCACTATGAAGTGCTAAGAACTTAGTCACACATCAAAGATGCCAAGATCATCCACTGCATGCTGGATCATCACCAGTTGTCTTGATTTTTTTCTTGTCATTATATCAATAATTCTGGGAAGAGAAAATGAGATTGATGACTGTACAACTTTACCTCAGTTAAATCAAATTCTCACATATGTCAAGACATCAACCCTGATATCAGGGATTCTCTTCAAAAACAAAGGACAAGGAACAAATATCTAATTCTATGAGAAATGAGTATCATGCTACAGTGGAAAAAAAAAACACTTGATTTAGAGGAACTGGGTTAAAATCTAACCTCTGCCACTGTTGTTTGTTTGTTCTTTTGATTTGTCTGAGATCAGGGTTGCTGTACTTGTTTCTAGTTTATTTATTTACTTCAGCTGAAGCATAATAGATTCTGCTTCAACCTTTTACTCTATGTGTCTCTCTGCTTTGAACGTGTTTTTTGTAAAGAACATATTGTAGAATAATAATTTTTAATCCACTCTGTAATCACTACAGAACAATTTTCTTGGATTATTTCTGGCATTATTATTTTTTTGTTATAGCTTTTTATTTACAAGATATATGCATGGGTGATTTTTCAGCACTGACCCTTGCAAAACCTTCTGTTTCCCCTCTTTCCTCCTGCCCCTTCCCCTAGATGACATGTAGATCAATACATGTTAAATATATTAAAGTATATCCATATATCCATACAGTTATTTTGCTTCACAAGAAAAATCGGACTTAGAAATAAGGTAAAAATAACCTGAGAAAATGCAAGCAGACAAAAACAGAAGTAGAAATGCTATGTCGTGGTTCACACTCATTTCCCATAGTCCTTTTGCTGGATGTAGCTGGTTCTCTTTATTATTGAACAAATGGAACTGATTGGGTTCATTTTTGAAGCAAGCCACATCCATCAGAACTAATCATCATACAGTATTGTTGTTGAAGTGTATAATGATCTCCTGGTTCTGCTCATTTCACTCAGCATCAGCATATAAGTCTCTCTAGCCCTTCCTGAAATCATCCTGCTTGTCATTTCTTACAGAACAATAATGTGCCATGACATTCATATAATTATTCAGCCATTCTCCAATTGATTGGCATCCATTCAATTTCCAGTTTGTGGCCACTACAAAAAAGGACTGCCACAAACATTTTTGCACATATAGGTCCCTTTCCTTTCTTTAAGATCTCTTTGGGATACAAGCCCAATAGTAACACTGTTGGATCAAAGGGTATGTACAGTTTGATAACTTTTTGAATATAGCTCTAAATTGCTCTCCAGAATGGTTGGATCTGTTCACCACTCCACCAATAATGCATCAGTGTCCCAGTTTTCCCACATCCCCTCCAACATTCATCATTATCTTTTCCTGTCATCTTAGCCAATCTGAGAGGTGTGTAGTGGTATCTCAGAGTTATCTTAATTTGTACTTCTCTGATCAATAATGATTTGGAGCATATTTTCATAAGGCTAGAAATAGTTTAGATTTCTTCATCTGAGAATTGTCTGTTCATATCCTTTGACCATTTATCAATTGGAGAATGGCTTGATTTCTTATAAATTAGAGTGAATTCTCTATATATTTTGGAAATGAGGCCTTTATCAGAACCTTTGACTGTAAAGATGTTTTCCCAGTTTATTGTTTCCCTTCTAATCTTGTCTGTATTAATTTTGTTTGTACAAAAAATTTTTATTCTGATATAATAAAAATTATCTATTTTTTGATCAATAATAAACTCTAGTTCTTCTTTGGTCACAAATTCATTCCTCCTCCACAGGTCTGAGAGGTAAACTATCCTGTGTTCTTGTAATCTATTTATAATCTTATTCTTTATGCCTAGACCATGAACCCATTTTGACCTTATCTTGGTGTATGGTGTTAAGTGTGGGTCAGTGCCTAGTTTCTGCCATACTAATTTCCAATTTTCCCAGCAATTTTTGTCAAACAGTGAATTATTATACCAAAAGCTGGGGTCTTTGTGTTTGTCAAACACTAGATTATTATAGTTATTGACTATCTTGTCCTGTGAACCTAATCTATTCCACTGATGAACTAATCTATTTCTTAGCCAATACCAAATGGTTTTAGTGGCTGCTGCTTTAAAATATAGTTTTAGATCTGGTATAGCTAGGCCACCTTCATTTGATTTTTTGTTTCATTAATTCTCTTCAGAGTCTTGACTTTTTGTTCTTCCAGATGAATTTTGTTGTAATTTTTTCTAGGTCATTAAAATAGTTAGTTTTTTGGCCCACACAACACCATCCACCAAGATAAGCTCAAAATGGATTCATGACCTGGGCATAAAGAATGAGATTATAAATAAATTGGAAGAGCATAGGATAGTTTACCTCTCAGACCTGTGGAAGAGGAAGGAATTTATGACCCAAGAACTAGAGATCACTATTGACTACAAAATAGAAAATTTTGATTATATCAAATTGAAAAGTTTTTGTACAAACAAAACTAATGTAGGCAAGATTAGAAGGGAAACAATAAACTGGGAAAACATTTTTACAGTCAAAGGTTCTGATAAAGGCCTCATTTCCAAAATATATAGAGAATTCACTCTAATTTATAAGAAATCAAGCCATTCTCCAATTGATAAATGGACAAAGGATATGAACAGACAATTCTCAGACAAAGAAATCTAAACTATTTCTAGCCTTATGAAAATATGCTCCAAATCATTATTAATCAGAGAAATGCAAATTAAGACAACTCTGAGATACCACTACACACCTGCTAAATTGGCTAGAATGACAGGAAAAGATAACGCAGAATGTTGGAGGGGATGTGAGAAAACAGGGATACTGATACATTGTTGGTGGAATTGTGAACACATCCAGACATTCTGGAGAGCAATTTGGAATTATGCTCAAAAAGTTATCAAACTGTTCATACCCTTTGATCCAGCAGTGTTTCTACTGTGCTTATACCCCAAAGAGATACTAAAGAAGAGAAAGGGTATGTGCCAAAATGTCTGTGGCAGCCCTGTTTGTAGTGGCTAGAAACTGGAAAATGAATGGATGCCCATCAATTGGAGAATAGTTGAGTAAATTGTGGTATATGAATGTTATGGAATATTACTGTTCTGTAAGAAATGACCAGCAGGATGAATACAGAGAGGCTTGGAGAGACTTACATGAACTGATGCTGAGTGAAATGAGCAGAACCAGGAGATCATTAGGTACCTCAACAACAATACTGTATGAGAATATATTCTGATGGAAGTGGATTTCTTTGACAAAGAAAAGATCTAACTCAGTTTCAATGGATCAAGGATAGACAGAAGCAGCTACACCCAAAGAAAGAACACTGGGAAATACATGTAAACTGCTTGCATTTTTGTTTTTCTCCCCAGGTTATTTTTACCTTCTGAATCCAATTCTCCCTGAGAAACAAGAGAACTGTTCGGTTCTGCATACATGTATTGTATCTAAGATATACTGTAACCTATTTAACATGTATAGGACTGCTTGCCATCTGGGTGAGGGGGTGGAGGGAAGGAGGGGAAAAATCAAAACAGAAGTGAGTGCAAGGGATAGTGTTGTAAAAAAATTACCCTGGCATGGATTCTGTCAATAAAAAGTTATTAAAAAGAAAAAACAATAGTTTTTTGGGAGTCTGATTGGTATAGCACTAAATAAATAAATTAGTTTAGGTAGGTAGTATTGTCATCTTTATTATATTCACTTGACCTATTCAAGTGCACTTAATATTTTTCCAATTTGTTAGATCTGACTTCATTTGTGTGGAAAGTACTTTGTAGTTTTACTCATATAGTTCCTGACTTTCCTTTGGCAGATAGATTCCCAAATATTTTATACAATCAGTAGTTACTTTAAATGGAATTTCTCTTTGTATTTCTAGCTGTTGGATTTTGTTAGTGATATATAAGAATGCTGATGATTTATGTGGGTTTATTTTGTATCCTGGAACTTTGCTAAAGTTGTGGATTATTTCTAATAGCTTTTTAGTAGAATCTCTGGGGTTCTCTCAGTATACATCATATCATCTGCCAACAGTGATAATTTGGTTTCCTCATTACCTACTCTAATTCCTTTAATCTCTTTCTCAACTCTCATTGCCAAAGCTAGCATTTCTAATACAATAATGGTGATAGTGGGTAACCTTGCTTCACTCCCAATTTTATTGGGAATGGTTCCAGTTTATTCCCATTACATATGATGCTTACTGGTGGTTTTAAATAGATGCTACTGATTATTTTAAGGAAAAGTCCATGTTTTCCTATATTCTCAAGTATTTTTAATAGGAATGGGTGTTGGATTTTATCAAATGATTTTTCTGCATCTATTGAGGTGATCATATGATTTTGTTAAATTGGTTATTGATATAGTCAATTATACTAATAGTTTTTTCTTATATTGAAACAGCCCTGTATTTCTGGTATAAGTCCTACTTGGTCATGGTGTATTATCCTAGGGATCATATTCTGTAATCTTTTTGCTAATATTTTATTTATTATTTTTACATTGATATTAATTAGGGAGATTGGTCTATAATTTTCTTTCTGTTTTCATCCTACCTGGTTTAGGTATCAGTACCATGTCTGTGTCATAAAAGGAATTTGGTAGGAGTACTTCATTCCCTACTTTTTCAAATAATTTATATAACATTGAATTTAATTGTTCTTTAAATGTTTGGTAGAATTCACATGTAAATCTATCTGATCCTGGGGATTTTTTCTTGGGAAGTTGATTAATAGCTTGTTCTATTTCTTTTTCTAAAATGGGACTATTTAAGCAATTTACTTCCTCCTCTGTTAATCTGGGCAGCCTATATTTTTGAAGATAGTCATCCATTTCAGTTAGGTTATCAAATTTATTGGCATAAAGTTGGGCAAAATAACTACAAATTATTGCTCTAATTTCCTCTTCATTGGTGGAAAGTTCTCCCTTTTCATTTTTGAGACTAACAATTTGATTTTCCTCTTTTCTTTTTCTAATCAAATTTACCAAAGTTTTATCTATTTTGTTGGTTTTTTCATAAAACCAATTCTTAGTTTTATTTATTAATTCAATAGTTTTTTACTTTCAATTTTATTAATTTCTCCTTTTAATTTTAGAATTTCAAGTTTAGTATTTGACTGGGGATTTTAAATTTGCTCCTTTTCTAGCTTTTTAAGTTTCAAGCCCAATTCATTGATCTTCTTTTTGTCTATTTTATTCAAGTAAGCCTCTAGAGATATAAAATTTCCTCTTATTACCACTTTGGCTACATCCCACAAATTTTGGTATGTCATCTCATTGTTATCATTCTCTTGGGTGAAATTATTGTGTCTATAATTTGCTGTTTCATCCATTCATTCTTTAGGATGAGATTATTTAGTTTCCAATTGCTTTTTGCTCTATTTACTTCTAACTTTTTGTTGAATATAGTTTTTATTGCATGATGATTTGAAAAGAATGCATTTGCTATTTCTGCATTTCTTCATTTAATTTTGAGGTCTTTATGTCCCAATATATGGTCAATTTTTCTATAAGTTCCATGAACTTCTGAGAAGAAAGTGTATTCCTTTCTGTCTCCATTCAGTTTTCTCCAAAGATCTATCATACCTAATTTTTCTAATATTTTATTTACCTCTTTAACTTCTTTCTTATTTATTTTGTGGTTTGATTTATCTAATTCTGAGAGTGCAAAGTTGAGATGCCCTCCTATTATAGTTTTGCTATCTATTTCTTCTTGCAACTCACTAAACTTCTTTAGGAATTTAGATGCTATACTACTTGGTGCATAAATGTTTAGTATTGATATTGCTTCATTATCTATGCTACCCTTTAGCAAGATACAGTTTCCTTCCTTATCTCTTTTAATTAGATCAAGTTTTGCTTTTGTTCGATCTGAGATCAGGATGTCTCCCCCTACTTTTTTTTTTTCCTTCACCTGATGCATAATAGATTCTGCTCCAACCTTTTACCTTTACTCTGTATGTATCACCCTGTTTTAAATGTGTTTCCTCTAAACAACATATTGTAGGATTGTGGCTTTTGATCCAGGCTGCTATCTGCTTCTGCTTTATGGGAGAGTTCATTCCATTCACATTGACAGTTAAAACTACTAATTCTGTATTTCCTGCCATATTATTATCTCCAGATTATACTTTTCATTTTTTTTCTCCCATTACTCCCCTCCCAAGTATTAAACTTATGGGAATCATTTGTCTCATGCAGCTCTCCCTTTTTATAGTCCCTCTCCCTTTCTTATACCTTTCCCATATTTTTTCTGTATTCCCTTCTATTTAGTCTACTCTTTTTCTTTTCCCTTTTCCTCTCCCACTTTTTAATGAGGTGAGAGAAGTTTCTCTGTAAACTAAATATGTCTAATATTTTCTCTTTGAGCCAAATCTAATAAGAATAAGATTCACAAAATATTCCTTCCTCTCCCTTAATTCCCTCAGATATGATAGGTTTCCTTTGTCTTTTTGTGAGATGTAATTTCCCTCTTTTTATCTCCACTTTTCCCTTTTTTCTGATAGAATCCCCTTTCCACTTCTAATTTCCTTTTTTAAATATTATAACAGTAAAATAAAATTATACATGCACTTTTTATGTATGCCCATAACAGAAATACAGTTCTCAAGAGTTCTTTTTATCTTTTAATGCTTCTCTTGAGTCCTATATTTGGAGGTCAAATTTTTTGTTTAGCTCTGTTTTTTTCATTAGGAATAAATGGAATTCACCTGTTTCAATGAATGTCCATATTCTTCCCTGGAAGAAAATGCTCAGCTTAGCTGGGTAGTTTATTCTTGGTTGCATTCCAAGTTCTTTTGCCTTTTTGAAAATCAGATTCCTAGCCCTTTGATCCTTTAATATGGAAGCTGCTAGATCCTGAGTGATCCTTATTGTGGTTCCTTGGTATTTGAATTGTTTTTTTCTGTCTTCTTGTAATATTTTTTCCTTAGTCTGATAGTTCTGAAATTTAACCACTATATTCCATGGAGTTTTTATTTTGGGGTTTATTTCAGAAGGTATTCTAATTCTTTCAATGCCTTTTTAAACCTTCTGATTCTATTACATCTGGGCAGTTCTCTTTGACAATTTCCTGAAAAATATGTCTAGGCTTTTTTTTTTTTTCATCATGGTTATCAGGGAGCCCAATAATCCTTAGATTATTGCTCCTGGATCTATTTTCCAGATCTGTTGTTTTTCCAAGTAGATATTTAACATTTTTTCTATTTTTTCATTTTTTGGGTTTTGTTTGATTCTTGAAGTTTTAACAAATCATTCATTTCCGTTTGTTCAGTTCTGATTTTTAATAAGTTATTTTCTTCATTAACTTTTAAAAATTCTTTTTGTATATGTCTAATTGAGTTTTTAAATGAGTTGTTTTGCTCTATGGAATTTTCTCCATTTTACTAGTTTTTAAATGAGTTCTTTTCTTTTTCTAATTCACAAATCCTACTTTCCTGGGAGTTCTTTATCTTTTCCAATTCACAAATTTTATTTCCCTGTGAGTTCTTTACCTTTTTCAATTCACATTTCAGGAAGTTGTTTTCTTTTTCCAATTTATCAAATCTTTCTTTTAATAAGTTATATGCCTTTTCCATACTTTCTTGCAGAGCTTCTCTTTCCTTTCCCTATTTTATTTTTCTAGCTCTCTTTTATGATCTTTTATAATTTCTGCTAGAAGGGCCTTGTGTGATGGGGAACAGGTTATATCCCTCTTTGGGGTTTTGTCTGGAAACTCTCTGTTATTTGTCTCCTCAGGGTTGGAAATCTGCTCTCTTTCTGTATAGAAGCTATCTATAGTTAAAGTTCGCTTTGCTTTTTTACTCATTTTTTGAAAATCTTTGGGGTCTGGCTTCAGGGCAAGGAGGTTCTCAGCCTCCTCTACAGAACAGGACAGATGAACAGTAGCTGTCCTGTGAAATGGATGTGAAGAGCAGCAGCGCTGTGGAGGTGTGACTGCCCTGGGCAGAGCCCAAGCTGTGGAATGTGGCTGTGGTGTGGAATGTTGCTGCACTGTGGTTATGCTGAGTTGCTCCCAGTGCTGGGTGGGTATGGCCAGGTCCTGTGTCTGGTATTTTGAGGTACACCCTCCCTTTGGCATTTCTGTAACTTCTTTGCTGATCTACTGCTTCGCAACCAAAATATAGCAGCCCACCTGTGGTAGAGTCCTTCCTGCAAATTCTCCACCCATAGAGACTGCCCCTTTCCCCATTCCACTCAGCTTGGGCTAGCCTCTGTGTTCTGCCTCCCTGCCTGCACTGGCCTCCTCCTGCCTGATCAAGACAGACCTTTTCTGGTGATCTTTCAGATTATTTTCTGCTGGTAATTTGTTGTACTCCCAATATTTGTGGATTCTACCAGTCTAGCACTATTTCAGAGATTGAATTTGGTAATCAGTAGTGAGGATAGAAGGGAGCTCAGAATGAAGTGTGTGTCTTCTTTGCCATCTTGCCTCTGTCCCTTTCTTGCATTATTATATCAAGATTGTTGAGGGGTTTTTGGTCATAGATTTCAGGTAGTCCAATAATTCTTCTCTTCTCTTCTTGATCTATTCCTCAGATCAGTTATTTTTCTTATATGATGTTTTAGAATCTGTTCTATTTTTTCATTCTTTATATTTCATTTTGGTATTTCTTGCTTTCTTATAGCTTCAATGGCTTTCCCCTGCCCAATTCCAATTTTCAAATTATTTTATTCTTTTAAGGTTTTGAATCTCCTTTTCTAGCTTAATAACTTTTTTCATAATCTTGTTTTCCTTTGATTGTTTCAGTTTTTTAAAATTTGACTCAGTTTCTATCATTTGGGTTTTAAAGTCTTTCTTGAGTTCTAGAAATTCTCTCTGAGCAAGTAGTCATTCAATGTTACTTTTTGTGGGGTAGAAGAGTCTTTTTTTTTTAATACTTCCGTGTAATCCTTTGAAGATGAACTCCAGTCTGTCTTATTTCGATAGTAAGTTTCTATGGTTGGGTTCTTTCTTCTTTGTCACTTGCTTTTTTTTAAAATGAGAAGTATTGGTGTAAATACCTCTAATTCTGGAGGGATTGTGTCTCTAGCTTCACTTCAGCTCACCCCTCTGACTTGCAACTGCAAACCAAAAGCTCCACCCTCCAGCAAGTGCTCATTACTCTGTTGCTTCTGCACTCATCATGTTTGCTGGTTCCTTCTTGCCCAGGTCTGGGTCTCTATAGCACAATTACACCTGCCATTCCTAATCAATGGAGGTTCCCCGAGTCTTCCCAGGCTCAGCTCACCCCACCCTTACTCTATTATCTTTAGGAGGTGAAAATTTCTAGGTTAGGACTGAGGCTCCAGGCAAATTCAGCTGGCTTCAGGGATCTCCAATTGCTGTTTCTGTGGAGCTAGCTTGCAGTTGTTTGCACTTCACACTAGTTTATCTCCAGTCTGAGGTGTTCCTTCCAATCTTCCTGGGTTGTCTCAGGAGGAACTCTGTTCTGCCTCAAGTCTTCTTTGTTTTGTTAATTTGTTTGTTTGTTTACCAGTTTATGTTCACCTGAAGCTCAAATTTGTTCTGTTGGGGGGAAAATTGGAGAGTTTGCAAGTTAATGCCCCACTCTTTCAACTCCCCAGAACCCCCTTCCCCACCACATACATTCAATTTCTATTTTCTCTTCTAATTTTAGACTACTAGGACAGTTTTCCTCATTAATTTATTGAAAGATGATATCTAGTCTCTTTTTTGGGTCATGGTTTTCAGGTAGACCAATAATTCTTAAATTGTCTCTCTTGGATCTATTTTCCAGTTTGTTCTTTTTTTTCCTAGTGAGATATTTCACATTATTTTTTATTTTTCCATTCTTTTGATTTTACTGTTTCTTGATTTCTCATAAAATCGTTGGTTTTCATTTGCTCAATTCTTATTTTAAAGGAATTATTTTCTTCAGTGAACTTTTATACCACTTTTTCTATTTGTCCAATTTTACTTTTAAAGGAGTTGTTTACCCAATTATGCTTTTTAAGGCATTTCTCTCCTCACAGGTTTTTTGTACTTCTTTTACCATTTGAACTAGTCTGTTTTCAAGGCATTACTTTCTTCAGCATTTGTGTGTGTGTGTGTGTGTGTGTGTGTGTGTGTGTGTGTGTGAGTGCCTTCTTTACCAAGTTGTTGACTTATTTTTCACGATTTTTTTCCCCAATTTTACCTCTCGTTCTCTTACTTGATTTTCAAAATTCCTTTTAGGCTCATCCATGGCCTGAGACCAATTTGTATTTTTCTTTGAGCCTTTGGATATAGGAGATTTGTCTTCTTCTTCTGAACGTTTGTTTTGATCTTCCTTGTAACAGAATCCTTTTCTGTTGTTTACTCATTTTGCCAGCCTATTAATTGTTTTTTTTTTTTTTAATTCTTTGCTAAGGCAGGGCTCTGCCTCCAGGGTGGAGGGTGCACTGTCACAAAATTCAGGGGGTTTGTGCAGTTCTTTTCTGAGCTACTTCTAGGGGACTATACATTTTCATTTTTTCCCAGCTGGTATGATCTAATGAGATGTGCTTACAATTCTCAGTCCATATTCTGATCTATGAGTGACCACAAGAACTTTTTTTTGCCCTAATCCTATGGGAAGAGGCCCTGCCCCACTGCAACTACAACCTCTGGTTTTTTAATGCTCCCTTCTTACCATAGGACTGCCATACAGGATTGCAAGCTGGATTTGTGTATGGATAAAACTAGAATGCTAGCAAAGAGATATCTTTCTGATGTCTCCTTCAGAGCAGTTGTTCAATTCACTTAACATCTATGATCTGAGAACCTCCATTATTTCCTTGCTGCTGATTCAGTGACTCCCAAGTCCTGCTCCAAACTTGTTGGGGCTGGGCCTGTGCTAGCATATTTTGTGTTGAACTGTGCTTCACTCTCATCCCAGTATGACAAACCTTTTCCTACCTTCTAAAGTGTTTTTGGCATCTGTGGGCTGAGACATCTGGAAACTGCCATTGTTGTCACTGATTCAGTAGACCCAAGGCCTATTCCTGGTTTGTGAGGCCAGAGCTATGCTGATGCTGCCTGTGCTGGACTTTGCCACACTCTGATTCTGGTGTGACAGATCTTTCCTGCCAACCGTCTAAGTTGTTTTAGGTTGGAAAATTGTTTCATTCTGTCTTTTTGTGGACCCTGCTGATCTTGCTCTAGAATATGTTTAGAGTGATTATTTAAAAGTATTTGAAAGGGTTTGGAAGAGAACTCAGATGAATCCCTGCCTTTGTGACCTTTGCTCAACCTCCTTGCTCATTTTTTTAAAAAGTTGAGTTCTGTTCCGGGGGTACAGGGGATATTGCATTAGGGACATTTCTCCTTCTCTGAGAATTGCCATGTATGCCATGTCAGCTGGTAGGGTGAGCTCAAGAGGTAAAAAGGGGCTTGGCCTCTGAGTCAGGAGGTTGTATCTCACAGACATTAAAGGTTCCTTGAGATGATGAGGGAGTGTGTCCTCTTGCTAGATCTCTTCTTAGGATGCAGCACTAACTCCAGGTGACTTCCTTCTGCAGATCCACCTATGCAGAGTACTCCCAGAGGACAGTAAATATAAATAACCAGCTTTGAGTTCAGAAAAGGGAGAGAGGCAGAGATGTAGAGAGATACACACAGAGAGAAATGCAGAGACATACATACACTTGCTCTTGCTTCCTGGTAACTCCTGCCAAGATTACCAATAAAGAAAGGCTGTTTTGCACCTCAAAATCGGCTCATCTTCATGTGTATCTGGGGAATATTGGCATGTATGGCCCTGGCAAATAGTAACCTTGGTGGGAGGTTGCAACATTGTCCCAAGCATCTTGCACTGGGGCCTAAGGAACTAGGCCCTGGCTTTCTGTGCCAGAGCCTCTGGAACTGATGCTCTTATGCTGCAGGCCTCAGAACTGACCTGCTATGCTACTGGCCTCCTGAGCAAGAACTATGGGGCCTCAGTTGCTGATCTATACTGTGGCTAATCACTTTCTACTGACTTGCCCAGACATCACCAGTGTTGGCTTCCACTCTCCTTTCACCCAAGTGAGACAGATGGTTCCTAAAATCCTTCTAAAAGTATCTTGGGCTGGAACATTGTTTCACTTCATCTTTTTTGTGGATACCGTCACTCCAGAATTCTTTTAGAGACTTGATTTTATATTACTTCTGAGGGAAAATGAGGAGAGCTCAGGCTCTCCTGCCTTCTCTCTATCATCTTGGTTCTGCCCTTCCTCTGTCACTTATTACATATATGATCCTGAGCAAGTAACTTTAACCTTTTCTTAGCCCTTGTTTTTCTCATCCATAAAATGTTGTTTGATTTCTAGGTGTCTTCTGGCTCCAAACCTATCATCCTCTCATCTATAAAATGAGGGGGCTTGGACTAGAGGAATTCTGAAGGTCATTTTAGGTCTATAATCTCATGACCCTTCAATGCTTTTAACAAGACAGTTGGTGACATTGTGGATAGGCCAATAGTCTGAGAGTCAGTAGATCAAAATTAAAATCCGATCCTAAGCACTTACCAATTGTATGACCTTAGCAAAATCATTTACTCTTTACCTTTTTTTCAATTTCTAAAACTAAATAGCCTAGGATCAAATGGGTAATAAATATCTGAAACAGTATTCTGAATAAGGTCTTCTTGGCTGCAACTATAGGTCTCTATTTAATGCAGTATGACAATGTTCCTACTTTTTAAGTCTAAGATATAGAAGTACTTAGTGATTTTAAGGTTTAAGTAATCAATGGTTTAAGGTTTTTATGAAGAAAGAATAACAAGAGCAATAAATGCTTTATGTTTATTTAGCACTTTACAATTTTAAATCATACCACTTTTAATCCTCACAACAACCTAAAACAGTAAGGGCAGATATGATTACCATACTGTAGCTTTAAAAACTGAAGCTCAGATATTTGACCCAAGTCATATAGCTACAATGGAAAGTCAACAGGGGTTATGTGTTTGGCCAAATCCTTAAAGATTCTTCAAATCACAGAATGTGAGCCATTTTCTAATCTGACAGATTACCAGAGTACAGGGTTTATGAGGGTAGTTATCTAAACAAAATAAATGTTCAATAAATAGTCAAATGAAAACTGCCAACAGCATTTATTAAATGATCCCTGTATGTGTTGTTGTGAGAATTAAATGAGATAATATTTGTAAAGTTCTCAGCACTGTACCTGGCACATAGGTGCTTAACAGATGCTTGTTTACTCCCCCCCTCTTACTCACAATATGTGCCAAGCACTGTGTTTAAACATTTGGGTTACAAAAGAAAGACCTTTTGGTCAAATTTTAATTTGTGTAAGATCTAGCCTGCAATGGAAGCATATACCTAATTCAGTTTTTTTCTTTTTTCTCTGGAAAGTGTTCCTTCTTGGGAGCACCTACTCCTCCTCCCCTCCCCAGTTCTTTTTCATCACTCTCTGGGTGATTTTTCAGTTCATTTTATAAGAACGCTGGCATGTTCAGTGAGACTTTAGAACCAAGAAAAGTGAACAATTGCATGGCCATTTCCACATGTTCTACACTTGAATACCATGGCCAATAATTCATGTCATATGTAATTTAATGATTTAATGTTATATAATCAGTGATAAATATCATAATCATGATGGTAATAGTTACAAATGTAACTATATGATGCTTTAAGATAAGTAAAGCACTTTTCAAACATTATCTCATATTCTCACATTAACATTAGGAAAAAGGCATTATTATTATTATATTATCCACATTTATAATGGGGAAACTGAGGCAAGCAGAGATTAAGTAGGTTGGACTAGAGTTCTACCCACTGTGCCACTTAATTGTCTTATAGAGGTACAGATTATCTAGAAGAGGAACAAACCAATTACACAAGCAGATTCAGTGCTTTGATTTGGAACCTCTGGCAAGAACGAAAAGTGAATACAGAACAGAATATAGGAATATACATATCTATATCTATATTCATATCTATGTCTCATTTATACATGGTTGTTTGCATGTTATCTTTCCCATTGCAAAATGAGCTCCTTCAGGTCAGGGACTATGTTTTAAATCTTTTCTTTTCTTTTTTTTTTTTCTTTTTGGTAACTCCAGAGCTTATTAAAGTTTCTGAAACATAGTAAATTGCTTAATAAATGCTTATTAGCTGACTGATAAACTGGAAAATATTGTCAGAGAAAGGTTTCCAGATTGATAAAGCACATTGATTTTTATTATTTGAATATCAGTTGAGGCAACTAGTGTTGTATAGCCTGGAGAAGAGAAGAAAATCTAGCAAGCATGTTTTCAAGTATGACAAAGGTTATTACAATAAGAAGGAGCTTCATTTCATTCAGCTTAGTCTTAGAAGGCAAAGGTAGCAGTAATGGGTTGCTGCTGTTGTTTGTCCTTCATTCTCAAAGAGGAACAATGACATCACAAGGATGATGTCTTGTTTTGCATGTGAATTGGATTAAATGAGGTAGAGCTTTGCAAAATCATCAGCCTTACTCGTTCATCCAGAGTCATGTGTGCTCAGTGTCAAGACAAAAGTCAAGATGATTAGAGATGATCCAGGATCACAAGGAGCAATGGAAGTAAGATGTGAAAACTAAGATCTTGGTTCAATATAAAGAATACTTACTAATCATAAAGAAAGTCAAAAGTGGAATGGGCTGTCTTGGGAAGTAATAATTCCTCTTCACTGAGGACTGTCAAGCAAAATTAAATAACCATTTGTAAAATATGTTATGGGAAAAAAACATTTGTTCAAGTAAAGATTGCATCAGACAGTTTCTGTGGTCCCTTCTAACTAGGAGATTCTGAGTAACTTGTTCAAAACCAAAATAGAAAGTAGCAGAGAGAGGTTTTGAATCCAGGTCTTCCTATTCTAATTCTAGCACTTGATCTACTCTATATTTAGAGTTTCCTATTAAAATAGGATTAAGAAGCTTGTCTAGCCTTTCAGATTTAGGTGAACATAATGCTTGTGACCCCTGGGGCTCAAGAAATAAAACTGAAGTTTATAACTTATAAATTATAAACAAGTTTCATCTCTTGCGCTATCATTTTCTTTTCTTTGACATTAGGCTCAATTTGGTTGAGGAGAGAGAAATATGGCCACTGGTTACCACAAAGTTGGCAAACTGGTCAAATTTCACTAAGCTTCTCCAGTTTAAGTATTGTAAGAATATCCCTAGGTGACTTTACTGACTGCCCAAATCTTCTCCAGACAATAGTTGCAGAAGCAAATCCTAATAGGCTAAGTTATATTATCTACTGATTTCAACCAGACATCCTTTCCTTGTTTTCCCTATCCCCTTTTCACTTGTGTAGAATGCCCCAAAATTCCATACTCTGGGATTAAATTTTTCCATGGTATGATCTCAGCCAAAAGGTGATTAAAAAAAAAGTTAAAGCAAATTCATCCTGTCTAGTTTAGAATTAGAAGCAGATGAAAGTAACATTTTTTTTTTTCTGCTTGAAAGCAACATAGGGATGTTTTGGTGCCCAGATAATTCACTAATAGCTGAAAGTATCCAAGTATCTCATCTTCACTCAGGAAGTCTCCTGGCTAATTATGAAAATATTAATTAAGTTAGGAGCAATTGAGAAGAAGCTGCTTTTGAACCTGCTCAATATAAGCTTGTATTAAGTTACTAAGATATTTGCATGGTGTCAGGTTTCAGAAACATCTGGGAATAGATTCCATACCATGTAGCTATGGTTTTGAGTTGCCGTTTTAATGGGGAAATAGATAGGCAAAATACTTTCAGCAGACTTGACCTCTGGTAATTACTCAGGCAGTATGATTGTTCTGATTCATTCAAAAATATTCAACTATCCCAAGGTGGAATGGCTAATTCACCACAGAGCTGACAGACTCTTGTTCAATCCACTTACCATTGCAGCAAAGGGATGGAGGGCCAGCTAATGGTTGTGGTTTTATTTAATCTATTTTAGGGAAGCTAGTCTGAGGAGGCAACAAAGAGACTATTGGAGTTGGAAGATACATTTTGACTCTTCTGGGAAACTCTTGCAATTTAACAGGTTGCAACAGGCTAAACATTCCTGAAAGAATTGTCCAAGAATTACATTTCAAGTTGATTTGTCTTAGAAAAACACACCAGCTGGAAGGCAGGGGAGAACATGTGAACTGCATTTTAGTGATAATCATAGACAAAAATTGATAGACATAAAAATTTAGGGATCATGTCTTCATGGGACTATATAACTATCAAGATGCTTGCTCTAACAGAAGTCAAGTGACAAGTATTTATTAATCACCTACTATATGTTAGATACTGTTCTGGGAGGTGGATATAAAATTACAAAGAAGGAAGCAATCCCTACTCACAATGAAATTATTTTCTAGTAGGGAAGACAAAAAATACATTTAAAACTATGTCTATATCTATCTAGTTATATCTCCTGTATCTTAAATATAAAGTAAATGAATACAAACACATAGGAAGCAAATATAAAGCAGTTTGGTAATGTGGGAGAGATCAGAAAAGGCTCTGTGTAGAAGATGGTATCTAAGCTGCATCTTAAAAGGAAAAATGGGACTTGATATGGTTCAAATGAGGAAGAAATGCATTCCAGACATGGGCAATATTCAATGTAAAAGTATGGTGACAGGAGATAGAATTTTGCAGGTGAGGAATAGAAAGAAAGTCACATTGGTTCAATCCCAAAGTGCAGGAGAGAGAGTAACATCCAATGGAATTGGAAAAGTAGGATGATGCCTAGTTGTATTGAAGAGCTGACAATTTTATTCTACAGACAATGAGAAATTAGTGGTTACATAGAGAGCCATAGGAGAGACATGAAGTCAGATCACTGTGTAAAGAAAATTATTTCAGCAGCAGTATTTATAGAATGGATTATAATGATAGGAAACTTGAAACAGGGAGATCAGTTTGGAGGCTGTTGCAATAAATAATCTAAATTAGAGGTGATAAAGATCTAAAATTAAATTGATAAGAGGAGAAAAGTATATGACTTGTCCACGAATTCATTAGACCAATCTAATCATGGTCATTTCCCCAGAGTTTATAGGCTCCTAGATTTAGAGTTAGAAGGAATCACAGAGGCTATATAGAGTAAACCACTCTATTATTATACAATTATACAAAAAAGCAAACTAAGGCCAGTGGAGTTAATGAATTGTCTAAGGTCATGTAGGTGGAAAAATTGAAGCAGGATTTGAATCCAGGTCCTCTGACTCCATAAACTAATACACTTTTCCCTGCACCATTGGTTTTCTCATCATGTAGACACAGGTTACTTATAATTCTGTACAAGCTAAATTCTAATAAGAATTATTTGTCTTCAGTAGCAATGTGCCTACAAAAGAAAAACCATGGGAAAAAATTGAATGAGAATCAGAAAACTTCACTGTATATGATTCTCTCCCATCTGTTACCTTAAGCACATTATTTTCTTCCTTTAGGCCTTAGCTCAAAGAGATAGAATTATATCTGTCCCACTCTTATATGACTATGATGAGATACAAGTTAGATTATATATAGAAATCACCTTGTCCATGTAAACTATTATTAGGAGACTAAAGAATATATAGTCTATTGCCATCTATTAAAAAAAAAGTATTTTTTCAGATAGTAGTTGAGCACGATAGTAATAAACATTTAGCAAGCACCTACTCTGGATACAGGGGACAGCTAGGTGGTACAGTGAATAGAATACACAACCCGGAATCAAGAAGATCTGAATTCAAATCCTTCCTGACTTACTAGTTGTGTGACCACGGGTAAGTCATTTAACTCCTATTTACCTCAATTCCTCATCTGTAAAATGGGAACATATTGGTGAAGGAAACAGCAAACCATTTCTGTGTCTTTGCCAAGAAAATGCTATGAAATGAACAAATTCCATAGGGTTATGTACAATTGGAGATGACTAAATGACTGGCCAACAACTGTGTGTTCAAAGTACTGGGGATATGGCCTCTGACTCAAGGTATGTGTTTATATATTGCTAGAGGAAACACAAAGATATTACAACATATAAGGAAGCAAAAATCATTAAAAGGTAGACTATGATAACAGTTACAGAGAGATCTAGACAGAGTTTGGGGGAGATTAGAAAAGAAAGAGATAATATAAATTGTCTTTCTTTTTTTTTTTTTTCTTTTAGATCTGCCATTAGGCTGAAGACAAAGATAAACACAACCATTTTTAATTGGGTGCGGCAATTTATGATATGATTATCCAACTTAGTATGAAACATCAAAGTAAAATGAAAAGCTAAAACCATTACCCATATGGCATTCAAATCATTTCTGACCTATTTGAGCTTATCCACCCCAGCAAACACCTACCCACATACATACATGTATACATATACATACATGCACACATATGCATACATACACACATATCCACACTTTTCTTCTCTCTCAACTTCTCTCCCTCCCATTTTCAAAAGAATTTTAGCTTATCCCTGGACTGTTATTACAACCACAGTCTTAGTTGCTTCACCAAGAGGCTTAGATTTTTCTCTTATATAGGCTTAAGAAAGCTTATTTGGAGCTTACTCTATGTATTTGGGGGGACACTAGAGTTCATTAGAATAGAATAGTTATAGCTACATGCTTCCTGCAAACCTTTGCTTCTATTCAGCCTACAGTTGAGTAAGACTATGCATTCTGGGAAATGTAGGCACAATGCATCTATAGAGTCATTCTATCCTTACATGAAAGCAGAGCAGGGGGTTAATACTAAACATCTGATTTCCTCTTTATTTGTTTATATAGCCCTATTTTCCTGTTCACTGGACCCTTTTTCAGTAAAACATGGCACAATCAGCTTTGGAGTAACACAACTAAAATTGAAGGAAAAGACAGGTAACAGAAAATATAAAAAATGAAAAATGTGTCGATATCTACATGATTCAGAACACATGATTCAGCACAAGAACTGGTACGTGCAGCAACGCAGGGAGCTCAAGGTAAGTCAGATTCATGTTGGTAGTACCTGGCTCCTAATCCCTTCCCTTACACACACACACACACACACACACACACACACACACACATACTTCTAGCCTGTTCTCCCCACCCCTAATTATATAATACTTCTAACTAACTCTTCATCATACCCCAGAATGACATTATTAGGATAACTTCATTATTCAGGAAGATCTTTTAGCCTTGGTACTCTATGTTTAATAAGTATTTGTGTTTTTTTAAGTATTGGGTTTTATACATGTGTATGTTTACATTATATCTCCCCCCCCACCAATTGTCAAGCTATTCTTTGTGACAAAGAATAAAAAAGAGACAGGTAAATGTTGTTCAGAAAACTACCCAATGCAGCAAAAAAATGTCACAGCCTATGCAATGTTCTTTAATCAGTTGTTCAGCTAGCATTTATTAAATACTTACTATATGCCAAATATTATGCTGTCATCTGAATACAGAAGAAAAAGTAAAATAGTTCCTCATCTGAAGGACCTTTGCATTTTAATGAGAAAGATGAATATGTACACAAAATAATACATACAGAATATATAAAGGATGAACATAAGATACTTTTGGGAGAGGATGCACTAGTGGCTAGGAAAACTTGAGCTGAGACTTAAAGGAAACTACTATCCACGAATTCATAATTCTGCAAAGAAGATTGTAGATTCTGCTCTTATTTTTAAAGTTTTATTATACATATAAAGATGATTTTCAAAATTACTTACTTGGCAAATTAATTAATTAGTTGGATAGGGATCAGGGTAAAGATAAGAGTCAGATCCCATGATTTCACTGACATAGGAACACTCAGAAGAGGAAACTGTCTAGCAATGCATATATTCACCTTCTCTGTAAGCTTTAGGGAGCATCCTAGAGCACTAAAAGATCAAATGACTGGCTTGGATGAGAAAACCAATATGTGTTAGAAGCTAGTCTAATGACAATACTCCAAGGTTGCCTTTTTAAGAAACAAACAAACAAACAAAAACAATCCACAAAATTGAGGAAAGGGAAGGAGGGAGTTCTAAAGTATTCAAAATGTTTTCCTGCTCAAATTTTTCTATGAAGTTGCCATGGTGATTAGAATGTTCTACTTCAAAACCTTTTCTTTTTTTTTTTATTTCTAGAGTAGTTGTTTGGGTAGGCAATATGAAAAGGATACCTATAGACTTTAGCATATTTTTCTGCATTATTGAGCACTTTTCCACATTTCACATTTTCACAAATTTCATGTTCACTAATGCAGAGATATAGAGAATACAAAATCATACTCTAATATTTCCTAAGTTTCCTCCCACCACTCAAGCAATTGACTCAATAGAGCAAAACACAGTTTTGAAAGCTCTTCAACAAGATGTCTCCCACGTATGTGTTACGATGATAAAAGAAGCTGTGGGAGAAACTCTCTTTGATATCTTCCTACTCAATTTTGGTTTTCAATCAAAGGATCATAAAATTAACTTGGAAGAGACTTTAAACTTTAGTTCAATCCTTTCATTTTATAGGTGAGTAAACTGAAGCTTTAATCAGTTATTTGACTTGCCCAATGGGGTCACTTATTTGCTTCCAAATGAGGCAGGATTTGAAATCAGTTCTTGCTTGATTTCCATGCTCAGAGCTCTAGTCACTGTGCTACTTAGTGACTATTTGTGGCATATCTTGAAGACATACACACATAAATACACGCACACACATATATATGTGTGTGTGTGTGTGTGTGTGTCTGTGTCTATGTCTCTGTGTGTGTATATTTATACACACACATATTAATGTACCAAATACAATGACCTGCTTTTTCCAGATGCCTGTCATTTATGAGTATCATGCATTGTTTTTTTTTTCCATTTACTTTGTGCTAGAAATGTTTTAATCAATCTCTTTTCCATTGTTATAGATTTCACTGAGTCCAGAGTCTTCTAAAGTTTGATATAATTCATTGAATGTCATCAGCAAATAGGAGTCTTTAGAGAGCCTCCTCATTTTTGGGGGAAAGTACCATTCTGAGTGAACTTTACACAGGAAATTCTCATGACAATGGAAAATATCTTGGTCAAGCATGTTTTCCTGATTTTATGTTTCATTTGTATTAGAGGGTATTTGAAAAAGTTATCTCCATTGCATTATCATAGATTCTTGTGTGATCTTAAATTGTCTGATTAAAAAAAAAAATTGATTTTAAATGGCAGAAATCTTGCGCTATTGAGTCACTTTCTTAAAATCACCAAACAGATAGAAATTTTGTATTTTCCTTATCCTCAAATCATTTATGTGGATACAATGAAATAATGTGCAGTATAGAATCATTTTGCTAAAAGCTGCCCAATCTCTCCTCAAATTTCCATCCTTTTTTTTTTTAAAGGCTTTTTGTGTTCTTTCTCATTTTTATACTCAGGCTCACATAAAAATTTATCACATGAAAAGGGATTGTGAAGAAGTTTAAGAAGCCTTTCCCTTTGTCTACACTGCAATATTTAATAAACTCAATTTTGGCAAATATGCCTTCTCTAACAATATATTTGATTTTTTTTTAACCAATCAATAGTCAAAGACAATGATGGTGAAAATGAAAAGAGCAAGCTGTGAACTATTTCTAGTAAAAGCATAGCATTGCATGATTGAGTTCAAATCTAGAGTGACATTAACAAGTTGTATAATTCTAGACAAGTCACTTGATCTTGCTTGCCTCAATTTTCCTTACCTATAAAGTAAATTGGAAAAGGAAACAGCAAACCATCACTCCAATATATTTGCCAAGAAAATTCCAAATATGGTCACAAAGAATTAGATGTGACTGAACAAAAACAACAACAAATTTATCTAGATTATCTATTTTGCACATGAGAAAACAATTATCCAGTCCTAGGATCTCATAGATAATAATCATTACAACAAGGATTTGAACCCAAGTTCAGTTATCTCACTTCAAATCTATTACCCATTCATTCCCTTGCACCTTCAAAATATTTTGATCAATTGTGACATTTCTGGAAAATTGCACATCCTTCTAAGAGGGCTACTTTGATGAGAATAATTTTCATTTGGATTTTTAAAATATCATATTTTGAAGGGACTTCATATTATTAATGTAATCTTAATCTGCATATATAATTTATATCACACAGTGTGACTATTTTATCCTCAAATTAATCCATGGGACTTCCACTTGGGGACAAAGTGGAACACCTATGTTCAAAAAACCCTTATTATTTTCTTTCCTAAAATGTAGCATACCCTATTCAGGTTATTAACAAATGGAGATCAACAGAAGAACACTGTTAGAGATCATTGTTGAGAAAAGAAGAAGTTTCACAGAAGAATTAGATGAATGGTAAAGACTACAGGCAATTTTATTTGGCATAACTGAGGAAAGGGTCAAAAGTGAAGGCTTAGATAGAGGTATCAAAGAGTAAAGGAAAAGCAGCACAAACCATGAGTCATAGATTAAAAGTGGGAATGGAAATTAAAGATCATCTAGTTTAATCCCTTTATTTTATAGATAAGGAAATGGTGGTTTAGAGTGATTAGATGGCCTGTCTAAGGTCACATAAATATTTAGAGCCAAAGCTGGGATTTGAATCCAGGTCTCCTGATTCCAAGTCTAGCTTTCTGTTTATATTGGGATAAGACTAAAACTAAAACAAGACTGAGAAAGGGAAGAGGAGGAATAACTTCAAAGATATGGCAGCCTCACAACATGATTGCTATTAATCACAACATGACAAAATTTACTATGTTCTAGGATTTCTGGGTGGTTTCAGGGGTTAGCACAGTTGACTCAGCTTAGGTATCATCGCCACTTGAATCAGAACACTTCATATATTTTATAGGGAAGGGAGGAGTCCCATTTGATGAATCTGATTAGTTTCTCACTCTTGAAATTAGTAAAGAACCTTGAAATAAGCTAGAAATTTAATTTTTTCAAGTATAGAGATTTCTAGATATTGTGGGGAGAGAGGATAGTCACAGAAGAGACAGCAGGAGGGACGGGTGCTTAGATGGAAGAGGAACATGATGAAGGAATAGACAGCCTGATGGAAAGACAAAGTTGGAAATATCTGAAACTGTTTTATTGTCACACAGAAAATATAGAAGGCAGAACCAGCCAATTAATTGATCAGTCCACAAATGTTTATCAGGTACTTACTTTATGCTAGCAAATTGTATACTAGGAAGGGTGGGAATACAAGGACATGACATCAAGGAACATACATTGTGTTGAGGGAGACAATTTGCACCCCAAATATACATACACACACATATACACAATATACATATATTTACATATATATAGTATATAATTACACACACACACACACACACACACACACACACACACCACAATGCCAGATAGGTTTTGGGGGGAATCACATTTATAACTGGGTTAAGGGGGTAGTTAGAAAAGACTGTATAGAAAATGATAATTGAATTGAGTTTAAAAGAAAAAAGAGAGACTCCAAAAGATATATGTAAAGAAGAGCATTCTAGGCACAGGGGACAGCCAGCAAAAAAACTCAGAGACAGAAACTCAGAATCACCTCTATATTATAATCAGGTATTTGATTAAAATTTTTATGAAGGGATAGTATCTTAGCAGGATGTAATAATGAATGGTTGGCCCTGGGGCTACTTGGATTCAAATCCTGAATTTAACACATACTGACTATGTGACCTTGGTCAAGTCAATCCCAAGGGCCTGGTATAGTTCTGGGAAATTTTTTAGGATTATACACAGTTGTGAAGCCAATCTGTATCAATAGAGAGAATTTCCACTCTGAGGGTTTCTCACACCAATGAAATCACAGGTATTGACCTCAACATAAAATAAAATTGCAATGAAAATTAATGTTAATTTCTATGGTAGATGATAAGACTCTGCCTCTGTCTCTTTTTGTCTCTCTGTCTCTCTGTCCATCCATCCCATCCTCCTCCTCCCCTGCCCCCTTTCTCCACTATAGTCTCATAAAATCTTCATGATTCACTTTAGAAGAAAATAGAACTTGAAGGAAAAACAGGAGATTACCTAGTCAGTTCCATAGTGTCAATATAGTACTCCTGAGCCAGGGAAAGCTAGGTGGTACATTGGGGAGAGAATTCAGGATATCTAAGATAAAATTTGGCCTCAGATACTTACTAGCTCTTTGAACCTGGGCAAGTCATTTAACCTATATATGCCACAGTTTCCTCATCTGTAAAATGAGGATAATAATAGCAACTAACTTCCCAGGGTTGTTGTGAGAATTAAATAAATTTAAGGTATTTAGTAGTGCTGACACACACTAAGTGCTATATAAATATTACCTATTATTATTGTGCCAAAGAATAACTGTCTATATCTTTCTCAAAAGTCTCCTGAGAAAATGAATCATTAGAAACAAATTCTAGACTCTCACCTCCATTATAGTGGGCAATTTATTTTTCCTTTGGCTTCCCATATTTCATAATGTCGTAAAAGTCTTATCGCTTTGTCTTGTGAAAATAGAGAATATCATCACCTTATTCTTTGGTGTCTTCCCAAAGATAGTCCATTTATTTATTTTTTTATTTAGATAAAGACCATGTCCTTGTGAGGAAATCAGAGGTCACAGAGACTGTCAAACAAAATTTTTGTCAGTATTGAAATTAGAATTAATTTGACTTAATAGAAGTTGACAAGGGGGAAAAATGGCTCTGTGCTGGAATAAACCAGCTGCTGAAACTGGTGTGGGGCAACTGAAGGAAATTAGACTGCGGTCTGATGTTTAAACTTAAAACAGTCAATGACTATACAGAGGATCATAAAAAGAAGTGACAGTAATAAGATCTTCTATCTTCTATGCAATTATATTCTATTTATGACTGGAGAGGGTACAGTTTGTTCAAATGGTTACATTTTACAATCAATTCAAGTTCTGTCTAACTGTCATTTTATTATACTGGGGTTAACTGAAGTACACTAAAGGACCCTGAAATTAAAAGGGAAAAACAAAAACCTGTTACATTGGTTTAAAAATAATTTCTTCTGGTTTCTTTCATGTGTTCTTTTCCCAGAAAATAGATAGAAATTACCTGAATTCCTTCTGGTCACTTTATTATATTTTTGGTTTAATTCTAATTCTGTACCTTGTCAAAGTAGGGATGTTTCTTAAGGATCCTAGGCATTATTATGGAGAATTATCTTGGTTAGGCTGATGATAAAGATCATTGTGAGACATTGGCAGTCATTTTGACTTTTGTCTTGACAATGGACTCTGATGACTCTGGAGGAGAGAATGAGGCTTATGACTTTGCATAACTCTGCCTCTTCTCATGAAAGAGGCCATAAACAAGTAGCAGAAATAGCTGTGGTGACATGGGTTCTAATTCCACCTGTACTATTTATTAACTTTATGATTTTGAGGCAAATTACTTCATTTATCTAGAACTTAGTTTCCTCCTCTGAAATAAGACTTGCTCCAAGACCCCATACAGACATGATAACTCCATTAATCTATGTATATTACTTTTAGAGCCTTGGGCATGAATCTTCCTATATCTCAAATATCAGCCATATAACCATCTTTCTGTGGGCAAGCACAGCTTTTGTTAACTGACTTGTTCAATGTCACACAGTTAATAAATAGACTCAGATGGGATGATAATAATAGCAGAATGGCATATGTTAAGTTTAGAGTTAACAAACCAACTTCATGTCTTTACTTCTAACATTTACATTTCTCAGATATGGCTGTCTGGTCATGAATATGACTCCCAGCAAAACATGTCTTTTCTTTTTTTCTTGTTTCATTCAGTAAGTATTTATTAAGAACCTATTATATATAAAACACTCACATAGACCCATGATATAAAGAGAAAAAACAAAATAGTTTTTCCCTCAGGGAATTTACTTCTTATACAACCTTCAGTATGCATTTAATCTAACACATTGGAAGAGTCTAAAGTTGCTCTCCAAGGAATATCAATCACTGAAGCCTAAAAGTCACTTTCTTTCATCAACTGCTTGTGTGACCATAAGCAAACAGCTTAATATTATTAGACTTATTTCTAGAAGATGCAAAGCATTAATCATGCAAATTTAGCAGGGGAAAGGTAGATGTGAGATAACTTTAGTATTGCTCAAAGGAATATCATGATGAGAGGAAATTTCAGTTATTTCTATCTAGCCCAATAACATGATACAGTGGAAAGGGATATGGGTTTGGATTCATAGAGAAATTCTGTCTGCCACTTCATATTTATTTTTCATTGAGCAATAATAAAAATAAGAATAGCAACAATAAGAACAAAAACAATAAGAACACTTTGACAGGAACATGATTTCAAGTCTCACAGAGAATGTAAACTAACTTGAGTAAATGTAAATAGCAAAAGAAGTTCCAATTATCCATGGGAGAATTTGCCCATTACCTTGAGTCATCTCTGGTACTATGCCTTCTTTGTTTTATTTTTTTATAATAGTTGACCTAGCCTATGATTGGTTCAGTGATCCCTTTCATCATTTTGTCCTCCTGCCACAAAAGAGTGGGTCTCACAAGTAAACTCTCCGAACAACTCAATTAACTTTATAAACCCTAAAAAACCTACATATATTTTATAACAAGTTGGCATGTACCCTTTTTTCTTCAGTATCCTGATATTCTCTTAGAGGATCTGCATTCCTACAATTGGCATATCAAGGTGGAATACATCAGTCTCCTTACATTTAGTCTTAGCAAGGGTATAACTAGCAGGATATTCTGGCCCCAAATCTTATATTTTAAAGTAGTTAGTATTCATGTAGTGGTTAAAAAAATAGTTAACATTTACATTGTACTTACTGTATGCAAGGCCCTTTGCTAAGTGCTTTATTACTATTATCTCAATTCTTACAATAACGTTATTATAATCTTTACAGATGAGAAAACTGAGGCAGACAAGATTTAAATGTCTTGCAAAGGATTACAAAGCTACTATTTTCTTATTACCTCCATTTTACAAATGAAGAAAATGGTATTGGTAGAGTTAGAATGACTTTCCCAGATTCACACAGATAATAAATGTTTGATTTTAAATATCTTCTTGTTTCCAAGCCCAGAACTTTATCCAGCTATCAAGTAATTTAAATTCTTGCACTCTCAGTTTCCTCATATATAACATGAAGACTACTTATTCTATGAGGATCTTTGTAGCTCTAAATCTTAGGTTCAGGACTTTCCTGCAGTGAGCTCTGCCATGCAAGAGTTAAAAGCTTCATGATGTTCCAGGGGTGACTTGTAACTTCCCAAAGAGTACAAAAGATAGGGTCATTATGTTATTAGAGTCACTCTTAGGAAATTTACCCATTATCTCTTTTTGTTTGGGTCATTTCTGCCAGTCTTCTCAATAATTTTATTGAATTAAGGTATAATTGTTCTGAGATTAACATTTGGGACACTGACGTGCTGTCAAGTTATATTTTTGTTGTAACCTATGGATAGTATCCTAAAACATCATTATCCTCATAATTGACATTATACAGTAATTTGTTTTGCAAGACTTTACATGCATTGTTTCATAGAATTCCCACATTCAGGCTTTTATTAAATAAGTTCTATTATCATTCCCATTTTTATATGAGAAAACAGCCTCAGAGAAATCAAGTGACTTGCCTAGAAGTCACATGAAATGTATCTGAGGAAAGAATAGAACTCACTTTCTCTTAAATCCAAATTCAGCTATCTCCAATACCACTGATTCCTAAATAATTCCCAAGGAAATGATGTCCATCTAGAAGGGCTTTCTATAATTGCAATCTAGATATTTTCACAGTGAGGGACTTTCAGAAATAGAGGTAGAACAACTCTCTCCATTTTCTAAATTGGATATGAAGGTGAAATCCTCACTATTCAAATTTCATGTATACTATATAACAATAATTCCTTATACATCTATAGGACTACTCTCCCTTTCAATTTTCTTTGTTGGGGACCATCCATGTGATAATTAGAGGCACTTACTTTTCAAATGAAAAAAGAAGGAAGCTTGATATAGAAGCAGTAACTTAAATAAATGGAGAGTAGATCTCCATTATCATGAAAACACTCAACTGCCTTTCATAAAGGCAATTCTTAGAACACTTTCTTTAAAGATTTACAGTTCTAGGAAAGCTGAAAACAAAATAGATTCTTTTAATTTGCAAACATGAGACTAAGAGGAGAAATAATTAAAAACTCAGATATCATGTAGGATATGGAAAAGGTGAAAATGATAGACCCAATCTTATAATGATAAAATTATAGGTTAACCTTTGAAACATTAAATACAAATAAAAGAAAGCACTTTTCTATTCAAAAGGTAATATAAGGAAATTACTATCACAATTAGAGGAGAAAATTATATCTATATCTATATATATGTAAATGTGTATCTACATATGTATATATGTGAATATATGAATATATACATATATATATACATATTTATACGTACAAAGGATTTAGATAAATGTAAGGATAAAAGTTTCATATTAGCTTATTAAGAAGAAATTAAACAGGTTCTAAGTACATCTATGATTGCATAGAATAATCTAACAATTTAAACTATCTTGTTCCCCCACAGAAGGCTGCTTAAAAATATCAAAAAAAGAATGTCATCTTAAGTAGACTAGGTCTAGGTCCATTTATTTTGGTTTCATATCTAATGGAATGTAAACTGTCATAAGGACTCAGTTCATTCTGTTTTTTACTGGTTCTATGAACTTGGGCACTTGTCATTTATCCTCACTATCCCTCAAGTTTCTTTTCATCTGAAAAATGGAAATAATAATATTTGTACTACTAATCTGACAAGATTGTTACCTAGATCCAAATGAAATAATCTTTTGAGGTATCATATTCACTAAATCTTAAAGCATTCTGTAAATGAGAAAAGGGGAATGAATATTTATATAGCATTCTACTTTATGCCAGGTATTATGCTAAGCACTTTTACAAATATTATCTTATTTGATTCTTACTACAACCCTAAGAGGTGGGTGCTGTTATCCCAATTTTACCATTGAGGAAACTGAGGCATATTTATATAAAGCGACTTGCCTAAAGTCATATAGCTAATGAGTATCCAAAGTCAGATTTGAACTCAAATCTTTCGAATACCAGGTCTAATGCTCTGCATGTTGCATTGCTCACTCTGCTTAGGAGTAATTCAATCTATTTAATCTATTGGCACCATTTAGCTATCCATTCGAAATTCTATATATTTAATATTTTGAGATATAAGGGACTATGGCACCATTGTTTAATCATTTTTCCATTGTGTTTAATACTTTGTGATCCCATTTGTGATTTTCTTGACAGAGATATTGGCATGGTTTACCATTTCCTTCCTCAGCTGAGGCAAATAGAGTAAGTGATTTGCCTAGGATCACAGAGTTAGTAAGTCTCTAAGTAAGACTATTATCTTTAGAATTAAAGGGATCTCAAGAGTTGTTCCTCTAACTACCATGCTTCCAAGAAGCCCATGCATAGAGGAAAAGAGTCTCTTTGTTCATGAAGAAAAAAGCAAACCTCATACATGTACTAGTCATTGGTCTGTTCCAATTGCTTTGTAAACAAATGAAACTTAATAAATAATAATAATTCTCCCTCTCCATGTACTTATTATTAGCCATTTCATCAAGGAAGGTGTTTCTATTAGGTAGTAAATCCATTTTCTCCAGAATTTCATTGCATGCAATTTTGTTTTCCTCCAGAACTAGCACTAATGCTGCTTAGGGTACAATTACTACCACATCTACAATATAAAATGAGATGTGTGTTTCCACAGGGTCTTCTCATTTTTCCCAACTGTCTATGGGAACTGTTGGGGGCAAAGTTAAAATGTTTAAAAATCAGAGTAATCAAATCACCCCTGAATTAAGTGAAATACTACAGCCTACCTCGGCTAGCACTTTTCTCACCTGTGAAGAATGAAGATGTTTTATAAAGTGTTCCTGCCTGCCATCCATGTTGAGTTATTAGTCGCAAAAGAACACAACTCTTGCCCTTGGGATGCAAGCTCTTTTGTTAGTAATAATTTTTCTAAAAGTGCAGTCTGATCCTCATCTCTGAATGTCTGTAAACTCAGAATGATTGCTAATGGTCTGGGGTTGACTCAACATTACCGGGAGCTAAAAGGGATCCGAAATGTAGGTAGGCACACATATACACATACACACATGCATATAACCTCTACAGTGTTTAGAAAGATCTGGTCCATGCACCAAAGAAAAGACATTTAGTTCCCAATCCTACTCTCATTTTAGATCAATGAATTGGTGGTTAACTGTTTGATGACCACCTGTTATAAGCCCAGCATGGTGGAAATGGGGAGGGATACTCTGAGGAATATGGAAAAAAAGCAGAAGATATGATTCCTGTTCTCATGGAATTTATAATGTTATCAGGGAAGAAAATTAATACATGAAATAATTAGAGAATCATAATTCTAGGATGAGATTTGAAGCTAAGTGGTACAGTGGGTAGACATCAGAATTGGAGTCAGAAGATCTGAGCTCAAAACTGGTCTCAGACAATCACCAGTTATGTGACCCTGGCAAAGTCATTTAACTCTGTTTGCCTCAGTTTCCTCATCTGCAAAACGAGATGGAGAAGGAAATGGTAAACCACTCTAGTATCTTTCCCAAGAAAACCCCAAATGAGATCACAAAGAGCTGGAAAAAAATTGAAACAACTGAACAATAAGAGATTTGTTATGATTGTCCTAGGAGAGATCTTCATGTTACAATAAAAAAAAAAAAAAAAAAAAAAAAAACTAGTTCCTCTTCCTATCTGTATGGCTTTAGATAAGTTTCTTGAACTTAATAACCTTGATTTCTCCTTCTTTAAAATAAGGAATGAGGGTATTGGGTTAGATAACCTCTAATGGACCTTTTGTCTCTAAATCTATAATTCAACCTGTTCATTTTATAGAAGAAAAAAAAAGAAAATCGAAAAATTTGAAGTAATTTGCAAAGACAGAACTAAAATCAAAGTTCCAAAGCTTATAGGGCAATGTTTTTTATTTGCACCATACATAAAACAAATAAAGCTTCAAATTGTTTACCAACAAATCTACTTCAGTCTTTGTATTTTTGGAGGAATGAAAAGAATCACATACAAGTTAATGTTTATAAAAGCAATTATAAAATTTGGGATCTTTTCTGTTTCTGAGGCAGTTATGTGATTCACTGGACAAAATTCCAGGTTAAAGCCAGGAAGACTTGAGTACAAATCTAGCTTCTGAAAATTATTAGCTCTGTAATCCTAGGCAAATCTTAATTTCCATGTGCTTCAATTTCCTGATCCATAACATTGGGATAATAAATAACTTCTTTTTCCCAGGGTTATTGAGAGCAACAGATGAGAGAATATTTGTAAAGTACTTAAAACAATGTCATATATAGTAGGTGCTACATAAATGCTTATTCCATTCTCTCTTCCCTCATTTCCTCTTAATCATACTATCAGTAAGCAACTTCACATCCTCCCCTTTACTCCAAAACTGTTTACACAAAATTTGACTTCTATTTTGAATGGTCCATCAGATCAAAATTTACTTATAGTCACTCATTTCACTAAATAAAATTCTCCTTAGTTAAATAGAAGGGACACACACACATGTATGTGAGTTTATATATGTATATCACGTAATATACTAACTAAACAGATTTTTACTATACAATGCTTGTTACATTCATTCTGCTCCTTCTCTATCAATTAGTGGCATCCCACTGAGGCCTTTGTCTCTTTGATTACTAGTAGGAGTTCACTCAGTTGACTTCTCTCCATTGCTCTCATAATCTGCCACAAGTATGGCAGAAATAGTATCAGCAAGTAAATAAAACACAGTGATCAAAAAGACCAGTTGGATGCTTCAAGAACTTGAGGAATGCCATGACAATTTAGTTCCATAATGACCTAGAATTTCCTGGAATACAAGATGCATGTCATGATGACTTAACCTGAAGGAAGCTCTACCTCCAGAGAAAGGCATATTGGTGTCCAAGGTAGCTGCGCAGAAATTCTAGCTGAAGATCATTTGTATGATGAACTTGGATACAAGAGTATCCTCCTTAGATACCACAGGAATGATATGCTACAATAGCTGTTTCAAAGCCAGTTCAAAGATCAAAGATAACCTTCTAGTTTTGTAGTGGAGGACCACCCACTCATTTTATGGAAAGCACCTATGTGCTAGGTAGTTTACACATGCTATCTCATTTCATACTTATAAAAATAACCCAGAAAAGTAGGTGTTATTGTGATCTTCATTTTGCACTTGAGTTAAAATGAGGCAGAAGGAGAATTAAGCAATATCTCTTAGGTTACACAGCTAGTGTCTGAGGCTGTATTTGAATTCAGCTCTTCCTGATTCCAGTTTTAATATCCTATGTACTGAATGAGCCATCTTTCTTGGAGCATATTGGAGTGACCTTCCCTCTGATTCTGTGGATTCAAGGAGATACTCACGTGAATAGGAGAGGATGAATAGGAGCGGATAATGGTTTTTCCTGAGAAAGTTGTTAACAAGAAAAGCCCAGAAAATGTGGACTTGACTTGTCTGTTGCTCAGTACTCCAAGTAAACTGCAGAGGGAGTGGAAGTAGGACTACATTAAGGGAAAATTTTGCAGGAATCTCTGGTGGTTGCTGAAAATGGTCTGATTATATTTCTGTGCTTGGATTGTGCACATCAATAAAGGGAGTTACATTCCAAAGAAAAGTTAGCTGTTCATACCATCTGACTTAGCAATACCAATACTAGTTCTGTATCCTCCAAAGAGAACAAAGAAAGAAGGAAAGAAATAACATGTACCACACACACACACACACACACACACACACACACACACAATAGTAGTATTTCTTTTTTATAGTACCATGGAACCCTGGAAACTAAGGAAGTATCCCTAAATTGGAGAATGCCTCAATAGATTATGGTATATAGCATATGAATGCAAAAAAATTGTGTTAAAGAAAATGATGAAATGAATGGTATCAGAAAAATCTATGAAGACTTATATGAACTGACACAGAGTGAAATGAGCAGAGACAGGAGAATAATTTAGGTAATGACAACATTATAAAGACAGACTATTTTGAGAGATTTAAAAATTCTGAACAATTCAATTATCAACTTTAATTCTAGAGAGCTCATTAAACATGCTACTCATCACTTGACCAAGAAATAATGGACTCAGGATCCAGATTGAGAATTGTATGTATGTATGTGCATGTATATATGTGTGTGTGTTTATATATGCCTAAATATTTGACATGGCTAATGTGATAATTTCTTTTTCTTGACTATGTATATTTGTTTTAAGGATTTTTTTCTCTTTTTAAAAAACGAGAGAAAATAGAATTTTGTAAGTTCAAAAAAATCAATTTAAACACATATAAAAGAAAGTTAACTTATGCCAGGGCTGTCTTTAGTTGCCTTGATCTCTAACTTGCTACTGGATCCAGTGTTCCCTCATTTAACTCCAATTCACTTACCTGTCATAGCATCACCTCCCTGATAACATGGTTCTCTTCAATAATGAAGGACAACAATAGGAATAACAATAAAATGAATATAATGTCTAATATGTGCCAGACACTATATTAAGCATGTTACAAATATTATCTCATTTGATCCTCACAATTGGATCATTTTATAAATGAGGAAACTGAGACAAACAGAGATTGTCTCTTGCCCAGGGTCACAAAGATAGTAGATCTCTGATGTCAGATTTGAACTCAGGTCTTCCATGGGCTGGTTCTCTAACAATTATTCCACCTAGCTGTCACATCATGTCTCTGAACTCATAGTCTATTATGTGATTAAGAAGGATTTTGATATTTGGATTTAACATCTATGTGACTTTGTACGAGTTTTTAGCTTCCTTGATCCTCAACTTCTTTTTTTTAGAAAATGAGGAGTTTGAATAGATGGACTTTGAAGTCCCTTCCAGGTGTAGATCTTTGATAACATGAAATGGATAAAGTGGAAATCACCAACCAGATGTTTAAGGACTTTTTGAACACTAGATACATAACAAAATAATGATGAAAGTCTGCTTAATCATAAGATCTGTGGGCTCCCTGCAGTGCTTTCATTAGCCTCCTAATGTATTATAGGAATAGGCATATGAAATAATTGGAATAAATGTTATATTGATCTCCTTATTGATAGTGATGGTCTTTTGTTCCTGAAGAAGGCCTAACCAATGTTAGCACCACTCTGAATGGTTGTGTGAAGTAGAGGGTGATAGAGTTTCCATCCTTCTCAAAAAGTAGAAGTGAAAACCATGCCTTCCTGGAGAGTGAAAGAAATCACCAGTCAATAAATAGGAGTCAACCACTAGTTTGCCTCACTAGTTTGATAATATAAGGTAAAGAAGAAGACAAATAATCCCCATTAACTGACCTTATCATAGTTTGTGTTGAAGGAAAACCAAGGATGATACTTGGAAGATTGTGCATATTTAGACAGATTCATAAACAAATGAGCTGGCATCTTTTTTGCAAGGGTAGAAAATAGAGATAATGCAATATAGAACAAGGCTTCCAGGCTCAGATGAAATTCTTGGCACTTGAGTGGGCACAAAAATACTTGCTAATTTGTTGTATAATGGATAGAGAGAAAGCCACTGAATGAAGTTGTCATGCCAAAGAATTCTAAAATATCAAAGGGGAACAGAAAAACAATATTACCAATACCTTGTGACATAACTATTGGGTACCAAATGGCCTCTACAAGAACTTTTTTTGTGCACAAGGCACCCTAAGTATCTCTAGGACTTGCCAGTTGCTCTCTTACTGTCCCTTAAGAACTATAGAGTCTTTCTATCTGTCCTGTAGCTAAACTCTCTTATAAATACCATCTTCCCCTATTAGACTATGAACTAGATGGCAGGGACTTTCTTGCTTTTTCTATCTGAATTCCTAGTACTTAGTACAGTTTGTCACTTGATCAAGTTTTATCCCCATTACACACACACACACACACACACACACACACACACACACAGTATGGTAGAAGGTTTTATGAATTTCATACTTTGCCTAGTGTGTCCATGAGCAGAGTAGGTAGGAAAGAAAGGGGAGAGACTATGTGTCACAGGATATTATTAAGTAAACATAATCATTTCCCTGTGATAACTTAAGATTATAAGCCCCAGATATGGAGAAATTCTCTGAGGAGGTCAACCAGAACCTGGTGCCAAATTGGTTTCATGGGGTCTCTTACTGAATGGAACAAGCAGAAATTGGCTCTGGTTAGTAATCTTTATTCAGGATTTGGCTCTGCCTTCCCAAGCCACCAAACAAAACATTTACAACCATTAGGAAACTAACAGAGTGTTTGATAAACTGCTATGGAATTCCATACTCCATAGCTTCCGATCAAAAATCCCATTTTACACCAAGAAAGTCTAATATTTGGCCCAGGAACACAGAAAATAAAATGAACTTTCCATATACCATATTGCCCTCAAGCAGTTGCCATTATGGAATGTTGGAAAGGGTTGTTAAAGACTCAAATAAAATGACTTTAGGAAAGCCATGCCATACATGTAGAGAGGTATTACAGATGGTTGTTTTATACATTGGGAGGGAATATAATAATTTCTATAGGCATTTAAAATTGCTCTCAGGGTGCTATTTGTTAAAGGTTGTAGATAGTTGATATTGGTCTTAGTATCATATGACTATATGTCAAACCAATGATCCAGGCCCCCCAAAGCCCATAGACTAAGTCTGATCTCAAAAGTCAGTCAAGTCACTGAAATTCATTGCCAGGGAGAGATTTTTCTCAACTTTTTAGTCCCTCTATCCCTTGACTTTCAGTAAGCATATTCCTATATGCTACCTGATATGAAAAAAAAACACATTATAAATTATAATGTATATGTACATAAAAATGAGATAAAATAGTTTTTTTAAAAATTTCCTTCCCACATTAACATAGGCTAATATAAATATTGGCCAAATATTCCATGTACTCTCTTGATAAACTTCTCACATTCCTAGGGGTATCTATATCATGATTGAGAGATCCTGCCTTATACATTATAAGGAATGTCTCTAAATCAAACTACTTATTTTTGGAGGAGCAACATGCCCAGGACTCCATTAGGATTTATCCTTGTTTCTGAAAAAGATATTAAGGAAGGTACATATTGGAAGGTACGTATATTGAATATAGAACTTCCCTGATCAATATTTCTTCCATTAATACAGACATTCATAATTTTTTGTCCTGTGTATAATGGTGTAGAAAACACATGCAAAGGAAGAGGAAGACTATACTAGGGTTTTTCAAGATGCCTATGATGCTTATGTGTAATGATGGGAAAGAAAAAAAGAATTTAATCAGTATATAAACTTTTATATATATTTCTATCTATCTATCTATCTATATCTGTATGTGTGTTCACCTAATGCATAAAATAATTCTTTTTTTTAAATAGCCTTTTATTTACAGGATATATGCATGGGTAACTTTACAGCATTAACAACTGCCAAACCTCTTGTTCCAATTTTTCACCTCTTACCCCCCCACCCCCTCCCCTAGATGGCAGGATGACCAGTAGATGTTAAATATATTAAAATATAAATTAGATACACAATAAGTATACATGACCAAAACGTTATTTTGCTGTACAAAAAGAATCAGACTCTGAAATATTGTACAATTAGCTTGTGAAGGAAATCAAAAATGCAGGTGGGCATAAATATAGGGATTGGGAATTCAATGTAATGGTTTTTAGTCATCTCCCAGAGTTCTTTTTCTGGGCATAGCTGGTTCAGTTCATTACTGCTCCATTGGAAATGATTTGGTTGATCTCGTTGCTGAGGATGGCCTGGTCCATCAGAACTGGTCATCATATAGTATTGTTGTTGAAGTATATAATGATCTCCTGGTCCTGCTCATTTCACTCAGCATCAGTTCATGTAAGTCTCTCCAGGCCTTTCTGAAATCATCCTGTTGGTCATTTCTTACAGAACAGTAATATTCCATAATTTTCATATACCACAATTTATTCAGCCATTCTCCAACTGATGGACATCCATTCAGTTTCCAGTTTCTAGCCACTACAAAAAGGGCTGCCACAAACATTCGTGCACATACAGGTCCCTTTCCCTTCTTTATAATCTCTTTGGGATATAATCCCAGTAGTAACACTGCTGGATCAAAGGGTATGCACAGTTTGATAACTTTTTGAGCATAGTTCCAAACTACTCTCCAAAATGGTTGGATTCGTTCACAACTCCACCAACAATGCATCAATGTCCCAGTTTTCCCGCATCCCCTCCAACAATCATCATTATTTTTTCCTGTCATCTTAGCCAATCTGACAGGTGTGTAGTGGTATCTTAGAGTTGTCTTAATTTGCATTTCTCTGATTAATAATGACTTGGAGCATCTTTTCATATGACTAGAAATAGTTTCAATTTCTTCATCTGAGAATTGTCTGTTCATATCCTTTGACCATTTTTCAATTGGAGAATGGCTTGATTTTTTATAAATTAGAGTTAATTCTCTATATATTTTGGAAATGAGGCCTTTATCAGAACCTTTGACTGTAAAAATATTTTCCCAGTTTATTGCTTCCCTTCTAATCTTGTCTGCATTAGTTTTGTTTGTACAAAAACTTTTCAGTTTGGTATAATCGAAATTTTCTATTTTGTGATCAGTAATGATCTCTAGTTCTGCTTTGGTCATAAAGACCTTCCCCTTCCACAGGTCTGAGAGGTAAACTATCCTGTGTTCCTCTAATTTATTAATAATTTCATTCTTTATGCCTAGGTCATGAACCCATTGACCTTATCTTGGTGTACGGCGTTAAGTATGGATCAATGCCTAGTTTCTGCCATATTAGTTTCCAATTTTCCCAGTAATTTTTATCAAACAGTAAGTTCTTATCCCAAAAGCTGGGATCTTTGGGTTTGTTGCATAAAATAATTCTATTCCCTTATGTTAATTTTGCGTGAATTTTTGTTTCTCAAATATTTTATTATAGGCAATATACTGTTGGATTCTTTTATCAAGTTCATCTACTCTTCTCCATTTTATGAGTGAGTTCATTTCATTCATGTTCATAATTATTATTGTTAACTATGTATTTCTCTCTGTTCTGTCCTTCTATTCCTTTTAATCTTTCTGCCAGGGAAAGGAAGGGAAGGGAAGGAACCTTAATTCCTTTTGAGTGTTAGCCCATCATCATGGTATAATCCTCCACTTGCCATATATTAATGGAGTCTTTCTCCTTAACAGTGCCTTAAGTTCCTTGTTAGTTATTAAAAAAAAAACAAAAAAAAAAACACCATTTCTTCTCTAAAAACCTTTATGGATTTAGCCTACTTTTAGAAACATAATAAAATCTGTGTCCTTGATTTGAAGAACATTTAAACCTGTAAATTATTTTAAGACAACCTGTAACGTAAGCTCAATATACTTTTGGGTATCATTTTCATACCTCATCATTTTTGTGGGTAACTCCATCACTTTGGTGCCCTTATATTGGAAGTCTGGCTGTACCCCCATAATTCAAAACCATTTTGCATAATAGTAAGTATAGTTACTTAATAAATTCTTCATTCTTTCATCCAATATTCTGATTCTATAGGTATCTTCAGTTTTTTTTTAATAACTTGGAATGACTATGTTTCTAGTACTGTCTCTTATAAATTAACTTCCTGTCTGTTCTGTACTTATATTGGTATAAGTATGTTATTTCTTCCTCCCAACTCATTAGAATAATCACAATTAGAATTTGGTCTTTTTTCTGGTTGTCCCATTGCTGAGCACAAAAACTGACATATAGTAAAGTTTTAATAAATAATTATAGCCAGATGGCATTTAGATAGAAGTTTAAGTTTTGCAAAATATTTTGCATAAATTATTTCATTTGATCTTCACAGTAACTCTGTCAAGTAGGTATTATTATCCCCATTATGTACACCAGAAAATTGAGAGTGAGAGGTTAAATGACTTTCCCAACATCACAGAGATAGTAAGTGTCAGAGGCAAGTTTTGAACTCAGGTCTTCCTATCTCCAGATAAAGTATTTATGCCCATTGCCCTATTTATACCCATCTAAGTTGATAATTGTTAATTAGCTAAAAGCCATCTGAACAAATAGCAATGCCAAAACTCTAAAGAAGGTTACAAGAGCTTACATTTGGACCTTGCAAAACTGTCTGATACAGGCAAAACTCTAGGGAGACAAAAATACCCAACAACAACAACAAAAAAAACCAAGCCACGTAGTCTTTTCTAAATGAGCCTTGTCTTAGTGTTCAGAGGACAAAGAGAGCTCTATTCCATTTGCTATAGTGTCTACAATTTTTTTTTACACCCTGCCTTTTATGCCATCAGTCCAGATTGCTATAGTAGAGCAGGTGCCACAGTTCAGCAGCTTCTAATGTGAAAATGAATGATTTCTGTATTTCTCCCTATTATGGCCCACTCCTTTCTGACTCTAGCAGAGCCATCACTATATCCTATTAATGCTTCTCCCACCAACCTCCCATTGACCTGTGACTATATCCATGAGCAATAGAGGTTGAACATCATAACCATCTGCTTCACTGACAACACACACACACACACACACACACACGCGCGCGCGCGCCCGCACGCGCACGCACGCATGCACAAACATAGCAACAGAATAAGGACTCAGAAAGAAACTAAGAAAGCCTAAATCATAGAAAACCATTTCCATTTTTGTTGAAAGGGGAATGGAAAAGTTCCATACCTGGAAGCTGAGTAACAAAACTGGAGGTCTAGTTTGAGTTTTTGTCATGCCAAATTGGAAGACTTTGGACAGGTCACATAAATCTCTTCTGCCTCAGTTTCCTCCACCATCTTTTGAAGATCATTTACCCAAAGCTAGAAGGGACATGAGGCCATCTAATCTAAAGTCCTAATTCACAGATGATAACATGGAGCCCTGAGAAAATTTGGTGAATTTTTAAAAATCATACAAGTAACAAGTGGAAGACAAAGAATTTAAATCCAGTTCCTCTGACTCCAGGATCAGGTTTTTTCTTCTACTTCCTTCCATAGAGTTTATTATGGTAGCATTACCATACTACTAATGTATGGTAGTATACATTACTAACTCCACATACACACATTATTTATATATATTTATATATATATATATATACACATATATATGTATATATATATATGCATATGCATATGTATATATAGACACACATATAATTACATACACACGCATTTACACACACAATAGCCAGATAATGTGTATGTATACATGTATGTGGCACATCTGGACTTGGAATCAGGAACCCATGGTTTGAATTTGTCTTACAAAGTTACTAGCTGTGTGACCTTTGGCAAATCACTTACCCTCCACCTGCCTTACTTTCCTCATCTGTCAAATTAAGTGGTGATAATTTTAGTGCTTACTTCCCAAGGTCATTGTGAGTATGAACTGAGACAATGTTTGTAAAGAACTTTATAAGCCTTAAAGCTCTATAAACATACTCGATATCATATATATGATATGTATATAGATACATGTAAAACATATGTGTGCTTAGATATAGATAAATATAAATATACATGATATAGATATATTGCCTGTGTCGATAGAGATCTAAATAATCACTCTGAAAATTTAATAAAAGGCTTTCTTGGACCAGTTTTAAAAATTGTCTTCCTACATCTATATTTTTCTCAATAGTATTTTATTTTTCCAAATACATATAGAAATAGTTTTCAACGTTTATTTTTGTAAAATTTTGTGTTCCAAACTTCTTTTCCTCCTTCCCTTATCTCCCTCCTCCCCAAGACAATGAACAATTTGATATAGGTTAAATATATGCAATACTTTTAAGCACATTTCCATATTTGTCATGTTGACCAGCATACCTTTGTTTGAATTAGATGTGATCAAAGAGCCTTTGACATCACCCAAGATCACTGGTCTATTTCAAAAAAGAAAGATGAACAACAAAATGTTCCATATTTCCATGGAGGGTGGGAGAAGAGTAGTATGAAGTAAAGATGCACTTGCACAAAGTATCCATTAGAGGGCAGTAGCAAACACAGACCAGTACCATACAATTAGGCCATGTGTATGACACTAAAATAACTAATTGAAAATTAAAGTTAAATTAAAGCAACTTTAGACATAAAACGAGGGGGTGTGGAAGTGGAAGAGTTTATGGGTGTAATTATCTTTTTTTCTTTATTCCAGTCTTTTTTTAAATATATGTTTCGTTTTTCTTCATGACTTTAGTCAAAAGTGATCTGCATGTAGATAGAATTTAACTGTAAGTTTCCAACAAGGTTCCATGCTTCCTTGTTCCGGCCTTCTTTTCTAATCATCACTTTCCTATTTGCTTGCCTAGGATGAGTAATGGCTAGTCTCCTAGCCAATAGGGGAAAAAAGACTGCTTTCACTGCCTTTTTTTTTTTTTTTTTTTTTTAATCCTCTTGTTACTACCAAATGAAAGAAGGCTGTGCTAGTATAAGTATTTTGAAAGAGTTGTTAAATGGTTTGTAGTTATTTGTAGAGCAGCTTGGAAGGATTTCCATGGAGAAGAGGAGGGAAGAGCTCCAGGAAATATTTGGAAAAACAAAACTGACTATTGTTCCCTTTGGCTCCCCTTAGTCTGCAACTGTTAGTATGTTGAAGTCACTAGTGAAATCAATAATGGTTTTTCAGGGCAGGGTAACATCTTTAAGAATTAAGAGAAAGTTGCTAAAAAAAATGAATAAGTTCAGGAGGCTTAGCATGAGGTTTTCATTACTACCTTCTCTCTTTTTTTTGTGACAATCAATAAACTCTGAAATCCCTAAGATAGACTTGGTGAAACAATGAATAGAGAGTTGTAGGAAGACATCTTTATTGCCACCTTGTTAGGGAGTGATTTCCTTTGAACAATCAGTAGAGACACAGTGACCATTCATCATATTTTAATTTAGAAGGGCCAACTTTTGGGGCTTTAAGATCTGTACAAATGGACAATGATGGTTGCTTGTATTGTAATATTTGTTGTTTATTTATTTGTACATCACAATATTTATTGTTTATTTATATTTATTGTTTTTGGGTTTTTTGAAGGTAGGAGAAATGGGCAGATTCTCTAAGAAACTATTAACATTGTTACTAAGGACAGATTGAATTGACTAGGGGATAAAATATCGAATTTGAAATTATAAAGAACTGAGTTCAACCTCTGCCTAAGATACTCACTAGCTGTATAATCCTGGAGAAGTCATTTAAATTTTCAGCCTCCAGTTTATTCTTATTTAAGGTAGGGATAATAATATTGCCTACTTCTCAGGATTTCTGAGGGGATCAATTGAGCTAGAATATTTAAAATCCTTTGCAAATGTTAAAGTGCTTTGTAACTGCTAATTATTCTACACCAAAGTCTGAACTTGAAAATGGGTGATCTAAATCCTAACTCTACTACTCACTACCTATGTAACTTTGAAAAAGTTGTTTCCTCATTAGAAGCCTCAAATTCCTCTTGCATAAAATAAGGAGATTGAATTCATGTGTTAATTAAGGGATTTTTCAGGTCCAAATTCTATGATTCTCGGATTCATACAAGTTAAGATATGTTTCTGTACACTTGAAAGGGGCAATTCACTTTATAAGCTGATTCTTACAGGATTCTTTTGTTTAGCAAGATTCTCCTGATCATTGTAACCATCAAATAAAAATAAAACATGGTCCCCACTTTCCAGAAGTCTAAATATGATTCTGTTTATGAAAATTCCATTTATATACAAATATTAAGCAAGACAACTCTTGTATGAACAAAGGTCTATTTGGATATCATCAGATACATAGCAACTAGGTAGTGCAGTGGACAGAGTGGTGGACCGAGTTAGGAAGATTCTTTATGAGTTCACATCTGCCTTCAGGTACTTATTACCCATGTGATTCTGGGGTAAGTCATTTACCCAGTTTGTCTCAGTTTCCTGATTTATAAAGTAGGTTACAGAAGAAAATGCTCAGTAAAAAATGCTCACTCCAGTATCTTTGCCAAGAAAACCCTAAATGAAGTCATGAAAAAATGAACACTACTGAAAAATGGCTGAGTATAGCGATATCTATATCTATATCTAATCTATCTATATATTAAAATGTGGGTATCAATATATAAATGGGTACATATATGTAAACACTTTAATAACCCAAAACATGTTCATATTTAAATGTCATATATGACACATATCTCTGTCTTTATGTGGCTGAAGACTTGAAATAGATGCTACAACTATTTATGAACAAGTCAAATTCAGCTGGGAATGCACTAACATGTCATGAAGTCAATCATTAAGTTTAGGTTGCATTATATTTTTAATTGCAATAGCTATTCAATTAATGAATTATTTCTTACATGATTATAAAGAATATCAGGATTATTATCTATTTCTCTCTGAATGAAGGGGAAAACAAAGTTCACTTTTCTTAAATGCTTTGATTACAATTTGTCAGTATTTAAACTAAGACCAAAAACTCAGAAACCCAAGTCTGAGTTTGGAATTAGGAACCTCGAGGCTAAGATTAAAACTCAGAATCTTGGGGCTAAAACTTAAACCTGTTTTGGAATTATAACTCAAAACCCCAGAGTTGAGATTAGAATTTGGAACACCCAGCCTTGTGATCAGAATTTATAATCTCATGGCTCAGATAAAAACTCTGTGAGTACTAGGGCTATTGGAACTTTAAACCCCCAAGGATGAGACTTCAGGACTGAGACTGGAACTGAGATCCTCAAGATTGTTATAGGAACTTCAAGCCCCAGAAATAACCTGGACTTGTAATCTGGGATTTATGATCAGAATTTGGAATCTCAGGGTTCAGACTGGAACTCATATTTTCAAACTCAGCTTTCTGTCTTCAGGGATTATTCTTGAACTGCTGACATACTGGTCAAAGTCAACTACTAAGCTTTTAAAATGAAACAATCTTTGAGATGTCCTATCAGTTGCATTTCTGGTCTTTCTGCCTCCAATGTCTTGGTTTCTCAGATGGCTTTGTCAATAATCTGACAAAATATTTCTTGTACTTTTGCCAGCTATGTATATCTGTTGCCCTGCACCATGAGCCACACTGCCTTAGTGTATCTAGAAAGATAGTAAAGACACTTACTAAAGATGGGTGTTCCCAATTCACAATCCTTCCTCAATCTATGTAATAAAGACCAGTTATACAAACACATAGTAGTGATGTCAGGGGTGTGAATAACTCTGGTATCTTAGCAATTTAGGAAGGTGAAGATCAAAGGATATTTTTTCTACCCACAGTTTTGGGGAATGACTAATTTTACCAACTTAGACTGTTTCAAATTAATGGGCTCGGCAACTTCAGAAAAGAAAAAAAAAAGTGGGGAGGGGGTAAATGATTTGAAAAACAAAAGCCAGACAGAGACAAAGTGAAGTATGTATTCTGACACCATTCGTTAGATCAATCTTCTGAAGGTATAATCATTTGGTCCTTACCTGATTCTCATCCAGAATGCTAATATGTCAGTTTTCACAAAATGCAAGATACATCTTTCAAGTTCTCTTAAGTGTGAATCAAAGATCCTTCCTTGGGTAAAGGGGGAAAACAAATTTCAGAAAGTTTAATCTTCAAAAAGATTAAAGTAAATCCATTAGTGTATTAAAAAAAATTGTCATCTGAATTATGTTGTCCATCTGAGTGTTAGGTTGGACACAGATATCTTGACAGTAAATCTGTCCAGCTAGAAATTAAATCACAACTTTTGGCAGATTTCAAGCATGGGATCAGTAAAAATAATGGTAATGCACTATATATATATATATATATACATATATATATATATATGTATATATATATATGCCTGTTCCATATATAATATGATATTCAAAATTTTGGTTGAAAGAAAAAATAACAAAATGATACAGAGTTGATAATATCAAGAGTAAAATTTAAATGAATCAACTGAATGGGTGCAATGTGTTATAGTAGAAAGAGCACTGGAGTAGATATGAGGACATGTTTTTTTTTTTAATTTTTAATACTTATATTTATTTCATCCAATTATATGTTATAACAATTTTTAACATTCTTTTAAAAATGTTAAGTTCTATATTCTATCCCTGCTCATCTCTCCCCCCTCTTTGAGAAGACAAGCAATTTGATGCAGATTATACATGCACAGTCATGTAAAATGTACTTCATATTAGACAAGTTGTAAAAGAAAACACAGACCAAAAAGCCAAAACTAAAATCCAATCAAAACAAGAAAAATAAAGAGAATTAAAATATCAAAATAAATAAAACACACAAAGCACTGTGGGTAAAAGGTGAAAAATGATGCCAATTTTGGCCTCAATGAGCTTTCAGTAATAATAGTTGAAAATTTACATGGCACTTTACATATATGTATCATTTCCTCACAATAACTCTGTGGGGTTGCTAATACAGGTATTATTCTATAGATTAAAAAAAATTTGAGGCCCTAAGAAATTCAGTGAATTATTATAGTGCTAGTAAATCATCAGAGGCAGGATTCAAACCCAGGACTCAAGTCCAACATTCTTTTCACTATACCAAATATTGTTTTCCTATTAGATAAATGTCACATATATACACATGCTACATAAATGGTTGTTTGTGGAAGAGCAGAAGAGAAATTTGGACAAAGAACACTAGGATTATTTGGAGAGGGAGAGATATTTGAATAGGGGAAGTCAAGATAAGCTTTATGGAGGTCATGGAACTTTATTCACATTGGATCTTGTTCAATCTTGTTCAAGTTGTTCAGACGTCTTCAATTATGTCCAATTCTTCAAGATCCGATTTGGGATTTTCTTGGCAAAGATACTGGAATGCTTTTGCAATTTCCTTCTCCAGTTCATTTTATAGGTGGAGGAGCTAAGGCAAACAGAGTTATATGACTTGCTTAGGATCACAGTAGTAAATATTTGAGGCTAGTTTTGAACTCAAAAAGCTGAATCTTCCTGACTCCAGATTCAGCACTCTATCCACTTTGCCACCTAGCTGCCTCTTGACAAAAGAGAAAGATTTTAATAGATGTGAGATAAGGAAAAAATGTGTTCAACATGTGGAAATTGACTGTATACATTCCCTAAGGTGGAAAATAATAGGATAAGATCAGTAATCAACTAGTTATAGAAGATTTGGTTGGAATACAGAAGTCAAAACAGGGACTAGATAGAACAAATGTTTGTAAGATATCACACTATGAAGGCAGTATCAAAAATAAAGAATTTGGAATTTAACCAACAGGTGGTAGGAAATCACTGAAAGTATTAGAACAGGAGAGAGTTGTGGTCATACTTTTGCATTATAAAGATTAGTTTGATAGCTGTGGAAAGGATTGAATTCAACAGAGATTTTAACTTAGTTTGAGTGTCATGGAGCCCTTTAGACATCTGCTGAAGTCTATGGACTGGGTCTCAGGATGTTTTTAAATATGCAAAATAAAATACATAGGATTACAAAGGAAGCTAACTATAGAGAAATGTTTTATGTATCTATCTAGCATCTATCTTTTTCTACAGATTGGTATCTCTAATATATATGAATAGTAGCAATCTACTATTATTTATAGATAGAATAGGTTAGATTGAAATAGTTGAAATCTAATTTGTTCCCATATAATTTAAGTAGTTATGTATCTAATCTATTTATATATAATTTCCTTTGTAATCCTATGTATTTTTTTTAATATTTAAAAACACTGTAGAGGCAGCTAAGTGGTACAGTTGGATAAACCACTGGTCCTGGAGTCAAGTGAATCTGACTTCAAATCTAGCCTCAGACACTTGACACATAATAGTTGTATGACCCAAGTCATTTAATACTTATTGTCTTGCAGATAAACAATCAAATAAATGAATTAATGAATGCTTAATTGATAAATGGATAAAGAAAACATCCTGAAAAAGTGTCCATCAAGTTATATAAATTAATTATATTAAGATCAGTCATATCTATCATTTATCTCTATTTCTTTATGTATGTACATACATACATATATATATATATATATATATATACATACATATATGGATGCAAATGTGTGCATGTATATATGTGGGTATAATTTAGATAAACATTTCAATGTAGTTTATTTCCTTTGTAGTTCTATTTCTTCTATTTTATATTTATAGTTATACAAAGACATAAACATAAACATAGATAGAAAGATCAACTAAATTCATGGGACCCATGAAAAGAATTCCTGGGCAAAAAACCAGTAAGCTTGATGGAAGAATTATTAGTTACAATGGTCTGGATGAGAAGTGATAAGGAATAAGCTAGAAAATATCTCATGTGGGTAGAAAAGAGTGGATAGATGAGAAAGATATTTTGTAGGTACAATTAAAAGAACTGGGCAACTTATTGGACTTGAGGGAGTGAGAAAAGACAAAGAATCAGATGACTCAGTTTTTAATCCCTTTTCAAAATAGCATATGCTCTGTATTTTTTTATTCCAGGAATGGGAATAGATTGAGTTGAGCCTTTCATTCAGTTTTCTAGTAACTAAGGATAGATATTTGGACAATAACTGATAGGGATACAGTGAAATGATGAAAGACTTTCTTTAATATGTCAGAGTCAAGGCTGAAAATCAGGCCTTTTTGATTTCTTACTGTTTTTTGCTTTGCATAGTCTGTTGCTATGGAACTTAGTAGGGACATGGTCCAAGTAGGGATTGAATTGAATGTATGCATTCATGAACAGAAAGTACAGTGCCCCAAAGTTCATATCTATCAGTACTAATTGATTTAATATCTAAGAGCCAGTGGTAGAAAATGGAATGATTTCCTTCAGACTGAATATAGAGGCAAATCAATCAAATTCTATTTTGACTGTATTTAAAAATATATGTTTCATTCTTCAATCTGAGAGCACCCTGTTTGTCAAGAAGGGGGTGGCATGTACTACCATCAGTCCTGTAGAATCATACTTGATCATTGCATTGATGAGATATCTTTCAAAGATGTTTGTTCTTACAAATGCTTGTTAATTAAAAAAATATATTAATATAATTAGCATCCTTTTGGATATAACAGTAACTAATACTTATATATCCTTTCACAATTATAGAAGATAATTTCATTTACATTTCACAGCCCTGTGAGATACTTCAGTTTTATTATTTTCATTTTACAAGGTCAGAGAGTTTACTGACTTGCCCTAGATCAGGCAATTAGTAAATGGCAAATCCAGACCCCAAGTTTTCTGATATTGAATCATACCATCTTCAAAAAGGGCTAAATGTTTACTAAGTTCAGTGCTGTACACACAGCAAGTACTTAATAAATGCCAAATAGAACTAAAAGGCATTTGATCTATGTCCTTATATATCATTCTCATTTCCAACACTTTATGTTGCTTGTATAAATAAACACTTAGTGAGATTTCAATTGTTGAGATTTCACTTACATGTCAGTGAAAACATAAAGAAAAAAATTATTTAATAAGATATTTTTCTATCAACCCCCTTTTACTTTCAAATATAATTGTAGATTATGATCTTTGTGTGTAAAGATAAGGGGAAACTGGCTACTCTAGAGATTGTGTTTCTTTTTTTTTCATCACCATTAACTACCAATTCCTCTTACTTGTAGATTTCCTATTCCAAATTCTTAAACATCCTTCCTCTCTCTTAGCTAAACATTAGTTTACAGACCTCCAGGGAGTACTATGAAATGGGACTTTCTCAATTAAGCCTTTTCTGATTTGTAGGAGAGGATAGTTGGCTGCTCTGGGAGCACAAGGATAGTGTTTTCTACTTTTGTTTTCTTAGGATGATGTGTGGCAGACGAAGCTTAATGGAAAGGATCAATTTCAAGAACAATGGGATAACCACTACCTGTTGCCTCTTTCTTGTGTCAAGATGATTTGTGTGTGATTGGTTGTTTCATCCCCTCCTTGGCAATGGCAAGTGGCTTTCACTCAGTAGATTCCTCAGTCTACTATTATTGCAGATGGATTGTAACCCAAATTCCTGTTCTTAAAGGCAAAGATCAAAATTGGGGGAAAGTTTCTGAATCCTCCTTTCCACATCAGATCTCAAAGCACTTTAGTATAATTTCTCAGTTATGTGGTGAGGATACCCTGATAAATAATGCTGATTCCTGGGAAGACAGTGTAGTACAATGGAAAGAATGCTAAATCTGTAGGCAAAGGAACTGGATATAAATGCCAATAGTATTATTTCCTTCTTTTATGGCTTCATGCAAAGCAGTTAACCACTTTAGGCTTTAGTTTCCTCAATGTAAAAATAAAGAAGTTTGACTAGATAATTTCTGATATTCCTTTTTGTTCTAAATCTACGATCCCATAGTATTATGCTATAGGGTACAATGAAAATAATATCATCATTCAGTCATTTCATCATGTTCAATTTTTCATGACCCTATTTGCACTTTCTTGGCACAGATAATGAAGGGGTTTCCCATTTCCTTCTCCAATTTATTTTATAGATGGGGAAACTGAGGCAAACAGGGTTAAGTGACTCAGTCAGGATCACAAAAGTAGTAAATGTTTAAGGACAGACCTGAACATAGGAAGATGAATTTTCCTAACTTCAAGTCTGGTGCTTTATGTATTGTACCATTTAGTTACCCTAAAATATTATGTGTGACCAAATACACAGAATTATTAAGATAGAATCAGAGGCAGATTTTAACTTTCTTTCCCTTTCCCTTTACATCTTGCCTTTAGAAGTACTTCTGGACCAAAGCTCTTCAGAATATCAGAATTGTAGGAATATATAAGGCCATATTTTTCTATTCTACCAAGAGATGTGGATTACTAAGAGTTCACCAAAGTAATCAGATTTCTGGAAACAATCAGCAGCTACCCTAGGTGAAATTGTAGAGTAGATAAAGTTTGTCTTTGGAATTCATAACATCACATTTATGGATTCTCTTCTCCCTAACCACTCCTCCATCTCTTCTCCAACCCCAGGGCCTTCCAGATATATACTTATTAGCTATGTTACCCTGGACAAGTCACTTAAACTCTCTCAGTCCTGTATATTCATCTGTAAATTAAGGATAATAATAGTACTTTTTAGGTTTATCACACAGTGCTATAAGGATTAATGGAGATAATGTTTGTAAAGTGCTCTACGAACCTTAAAGGGTCAAATAAATGCTAGATGTAATTATTATACCAAGCCTATTACCTGTTTCCCTCATTTCTATTAAAAGAGCTTTTTATAGTTTCAATCAACAAACATTTATTTGATAACTATTATGTATCCCCAAGTATGCTAAGCACCAAGAATACAAAAATAAATAAATAAATAAATAAAACCATCTCCATCGTTTATCAGTTAACAGTTCTATTAGGAGAGACAACATGTACAAAAACACGGAAGAGAGTACAAACTTCGGACAAAATAACTACAATTGACAAAAGGGGCATTAGTAAATAGTAACTAAGGAAAAGCCTCAAAAAATGTCATTTGAGGTGATCTTTTTTTTTTCACCTGAGGAAATTGGGTTAAGTGGTTTGCACAGGGTTGCACAGCTAGGAAATATTACGTGTCTGAGATCAGATTTGAACTCCGGTCCTCCTGACTTCAGGGCTGGTGCTCTATCCACTGCGCCACCTAACTGCCCCTTGAGCTGATTTTCAAAGAAAACTAATATCCTTAAGATCGAAGGTAATTGATTCTAAGGATGGGAGATAGATCATACAAAGACATAAAGATGGGAGTAGAATATTGAAAGTTAGTGTAAATGTAGCCAGTCTTTTAGGGTTACCTAGGTGGTGCAATGAATAGAATTCTGGGTCTGGAATCAGGAAGAAGATCTGTGTTCAAATCTAGACTCAGATACTTAGTAATTCTATAACCCTGGTCAAGTAATTTTACCCTGTTTGCCTCAGTTTCCTCATCTGTAAAATGAACTAGAACAGGAAAGGAAAAAACACTACAGTATTTTTGCCAAGAAAACTTGAAATGGGGTCACAAGGAGTTAGACATGATTGAAATGACTGAACAACAGCTCAAACCAGATTGTTAACTTCACTATCACCACTACTATAAAAATTATAGAATCATAAATAAAAAGCTAGAGGAGACTCCAGCTATTATCTAGTCTAAATCTCTTATTTTATAGTTGTGAACCTGGAGCCCAGGATATGTATGCCGAAGGCCACACAAATAATGAGCATCAGAGATAGAATTTCAATCCAGATTGTCTGACTCCAAAGCCAGAATTCTTGTTCTTTTCAAGATGGCTTTTACCCATCTGGAAATTGAGATCCAGAGAGGTTAGTTGTCTTGTCTAAAGTCATTTATGAAGCAGTAGAAGCTAATTCAGAATCTTCTAACTCCAAATTTAGTGTTTTTTTTTTTCCTTTCCATTAATTTATAAGGTAATTAAACATAACTCTCCCCTCTCCTTGTAGATTAAAAGATTTTGTTCTGGAATTTCAGATATCAGTGAAAAGAGGAAAGATATCTGGGGAAGGAGGGAAAAAGGGTGGAGTAGGGTCTTCCTGGATCTGCTAATGTCAGATCTCTATCCCCTGCCACACACTTACTCTTGGTGGATAAAATGGCCTGGGAAAAAACCTTCCAAGGGAAGCCCCAGCCCCTCATGAAAAAGTGATCCTCCTCCTCCTCCTGGAACACTGAATTCTTTATGGGCAGACTGAATTTTCTGCTGTGAAGAGGCTATAAAATGGATTGGCTCACCAAAGGATACGCTTCAGAAGAGAGTGAGGAAATGACAGTTTCTTCTGAAAACTATTTGGAAAATTTGTCTGCCTGAATTTATTTTCATTTATCAAATATTATTTTGCTACCATACCTAAGGTGGTGTAACTAATGTTCCCAATTGCCCTTTACCACACCCTGGCATTATGCCCACCAGCAGTGCAGGAGACAGACATCAAGTGACATAGGCAGGACTGCTCTTTAATAGCCCAGCATTATTTTATTAAGGAAAATTTGTATTGCACCTTTCCCTCCGAGATGTGCCATATGGACAGATTTCCATTTTGCCTGGCCAAGGGAATTAAAGTGGCTCTTGCCACTGAAGCAGACACTGAATTCAGGAGGTAGATCCCTGCTGAATCCAATCTTCTTGGAGCAGCTAAAATTTCAGGTTTGAATTTCATCTCAGAAATGCACAAAGCTATAAGGTTGGTGACAGTATCCCAGCTCAGTTGTTGTCAGTTACCTGTTATTCTGTTGCTAATCACAGCCAGTCCAGGTGTATCCCCCCTAGGTAAGGCGGGAGGCCCTGCTGAATACCAGATCTCTTTGTTGCATATTATCTTGTTAGTTAAGCTGTCATGAAAGTTGCCAGTAAGTGTGGGGAACACAGAGTTTAATCCAATTAAGCCTTCACTGACTTTTCCACATTCCTGGTAGTAGCAGCCCAAATTAGTAGAAATCTTTTCAAAGTGGGGGCGTCAAAAAGAAACCCGGCTAATAAAAAATGTTTGTGTAGCAACTGGGTGCAATTTAAAGCATAAGGCATTAAGAAGAGGATTTGGGAGTGGGGGGAGACAGGAGCTCCTTTTGACCTGAGTTGGAGGTGACCTTTCACCTTCAGCTGTCATGGCCCTTGGAGAACTCCCTGAGCAAACCAGGAAAAGAGGAGAGCCTACACTGATTTGTCTAGTAAGGAAGTAACTTTTTTTTTTTTTCTCAAATATTTCAACCAACCTGACTCTTAAGCCGGCATTTTATGTAATAGTGGGAAATTGTTTTCTTTCTTTTTTAATAAGAGAAAAAAATAATTGCTAAGAATGAAGGCTAACACATATCTTGAGATTTAAATCTATAAATTCCATATATTAATACATACTATAGGTTTTATTAATATCCTTTTTCTTTCACGATGGAAAACAGCATGCTGTGACAATGTAACATGATGCATTATATTCTTGAGGAATTCTAACAGACGCAAACATAAGATACTACATTCCTGTTTGACACATGTGAGTTTACATATATAAATATACACATATGCCCCTAAGATCATAGATCCATTTTAGTTTATTGTGCTGGAGAAGAAACTGAAAAACTATCCCAGTATTTTTGCTAAGAAAACCCCAAACAGGATCATTTGAGAGTTATAACTAAAATGACTCAACAAAAACAACTATCTCTATCTCTATCTATCTGTTTGTCTGTCTGTCTGTCTAGCTATATATCTATCTATCTAGTTATTTAGCTTAAAACTGTCGTAAGGCTTTGAGAGCACACTGTCTATAATATAGACTGCAACAATGATAATAATTTACAATAATAATAATTATATACATTGTTGTTGCAGTCTATGTGACACTGTGCTCCGAAACCCATACTACAGTTTTAAGCTACATAGCTATAAAATTACATTAAGGATTTTGGGACACCGTTTGTGCACATATATGTAACTATGTCTATGTTTACATGCAACTGAATATGTAATTTCAACAGTATAGGAGCAAGTTCAAGGCAAGGAACACTCTCTACCAATGCATATTTGTCCAAAATTATACAGCTAGTAGAGGTAGGACTTTGAACACAGTTCAAAAGAAAATGTGACATTCATTATGTCACATTTTATTTCTCATTTGCATGTGTGAATTGCATCTACACACGTGTTATATATATTTGCACACATATATTTACATACATGTATACATGTTTGATGTACATTTAGAATAAATTATGATCCCATTTTTTTATATACTTGTGGTTTCTTATTCACACACACACATACAAAAAAAAACTATAAAGTTAGCAAAGACATTATGCTATTTTTTTCAGAATAAATTTTTTAAAATTTTCTTTAAAACCAGAAAAAAAATCTAACATGTTGGGAATGATTGAGTTACATTTTCATAAGAGACTGAGTCAATTCACTTAGAACTACATAAGAAACAAGAATATTTCTGATTCCTGAGATTCAGCATCACATAACAGATAGAATGTTAGAAAATAGAATCAGTAAGAATTTGGTTCTCATCCTAAGCTATGATACAAGTATTTATGTGATAATCAGTTACTTAAGTTCTCTGTTTCTTCATCTGGAAATGATAATACTTATAACATCTTATGGGATTGTTGTCATGATACCCAAATAAGAAATTTGTTTGTTTGGTTTTTTGATTGGTAATTTACTTTGCCAAAATTATTGGACTATTATTAGTCTTTTCTCCTTTGTTTTAAGCAGAAAAGGGAGATGCAATGGAGGGGTGAACATTATGGAGTATGAAGATAGAGACCAAATAGAAAGTCCAGTAGAATAAAACCATTCTGAATCATTGCTCATTGTTCATATTTCTATTAGAGAATATTTTCTTCTGCATAAGAGGTTCAGGTTCATTCATAGCAGAGATTCAGAAACTTCATGCTAGAATTTATTTTTGGCTTCAAGTCATTGTAGAACTTTTGTTAAAAGAACTACTAAAAACTATTGTATGTGTCCAAAGCTTTTCCAGTACTCAGGAAATGTAGGATGAAGGTTTTAGTCAAACGCTTTATATAGGCAACAGGGCAGTTAAGCCCTGAAGGGAACTCTCCCTATATGACTCACTACCCCATTCTCAACAAAGCTCTTTTCTTTGGCCTTAGAAAGACAAAAAAAAAAAAAAAAAAAATGATATTCTGGAAACCACTTTACCAGGCTTGAGAAATATTCTAGATATTAGTAAACTACTTTTCAAGAATTTACACTTGAGAAAGGAATTCCATCACAGTCCTGAGAATACACTGGTCTCTTCTGCATGGTGCTCTAAGAGACCACTTACTATCTTGCTATTTTAGCATGTGATGTGGCTAGTATTAAAGTCACTACTGGTAGTAAGCCTCTCAGTCCTCTGTTAATTACTCTGCAATTAGTCATTTTTCCTATTTAATCAGTGCTCATTGATATCTTTTCTTGGTGTTAGGAAACATACACTGCTAACTGCCTTCACTGTACCAATTACAGTTGGCAACTGTCAAAGAGATGAGCTATTATGCTCTTCCACCCAAGTGCCTCCCCCCAAAATGGAAAATTACTGCTTTCCAATTGGAGATCTAATTTTGGTGTAGATTGTTTAGAGCTAGATTCTCCATGTAAAAATTATCTTAAATTTTTTTTTTTTTTATTGCTCTTGTTTATTCCTCAAGAATGGAGGAAAGACAAGTAAAACTGAAAGGACTTAAATCTTTAGGTAATTCCATCAGAAGCAGGTTGTAAATAAAATAAATCAGAGGAACATTTTTCTTTGTCTAGGATTATTATCAGGGGACTTGAATTAATATACATTTTAATTTGAGAATAAGCTGTCCAGTAGCGTTTTGATTCTGAGCAACCCAGAGATTATATCACCATCACCATCACTGTCATTATCATCACCATTATTAATTATTCTAAACTAGAACACGAGGAGAGCTAAAGAAAAGTTCCGAATTAGTGAGAAATGTACCAAAGAAAACCTGAGGCATTTGTTTCCTTGGAAATTATTCCCCAATTATTATCTTAAATATTATTTATTTATATTACTTTTATTTAACCTTAAAAGCTACAATTTTGACAATAAAATATTTTATTGAAAAATTAATATTTTAATAATATTGAGTCATTGAACAGATACATTTTTTTCATTAACCAACAATATTTTTGATTTGCTCATTATATTCCAGGGACTGTTCTAATCATAAGTGGGTTAGAAAAGTGGCGACATTGATTGCAGTACAGGGAGGGACAGTAAGATTTTCCCTTTAGGAAATGTTAGATGGCAAAAATTATAGCACTGGGTAGCTGAGATTGAAAGGAATAGTATAAATAGGATGGTAAGGAGTACTATAAAGTGACAGAGAAGAGCTATATAGAAAGTTGATCCATTTCACCTATCTAGGGCCATCTAATGAAGAGTACACCTAAGTTTTTGGCTTGTTTAGAAACTTGTTATATCAGGACTTTAAGGGAATTCTGGAAGGTCCTTAGTACCTATTCCTTCAACTCTGAACTTTTGTGACCAAGGAGCTTAAAAAGCATCTGTTATGTTCCTTAGTTCCCCACTTTGATACTGAGCCTTATCCTTACTTAGATCATCCTAAAATTGGTTTAGGGGAAGAACAATCAGAATAAGGAAGCAAAGAAGTTTTATTTGGTGAAATGTCTTAACTATTAAATATACAAAAAAGAAATTCAGTTTTATTAGTTGTGGGATAGATTGTACATAGAGCAACAAACTATATACATGTAAAATATGTGTTTTTTTTTTTTTTTTTTTTCCCACAAGAAGAGATACTGCCAAGTATCTGTTAATGGAGACACATGAGACTATAATTAGGAGCATCTATTTACATATCAACAATTAATTTGCTACTAGCCTTAGAATTACTTTGTTTTCCTAAATAGTAGCAGCTGCTCCAACAGTTGACATATATGTCATGATTTAAGGTTTGCAAAGGACATTTGATCTTTAGAGCAACCCTTTATGGTAGGTTAAATATTGCTTCTAATATTCTATTTGCACTTATCCAACTGAGTGAAGTGTTTTTGCCATTCTTAGCATCCTTAGCCCTTAGCACAATGCCTATCATGTAGTAAATGCTTAATAAGTGTTTGCTGACTTAATTTATTGCTATAGAACAAAAGTAAACGTCATTTGGGACCAGGATGAATTTCAAAAGATTTCAAATTAATTGGGCCCCAAATCTTATGGTATAAGATAAATAATACTTTATAGGTTCTAGTTGTTCATAAAAATAATTGACTCCAGATGGAAATTACTCATACTTTCCCCAGCAACTTAAATTTATTTATTAAATTAACTTTAATCCTAATCTGGATTAATTCTGAAAAGAATTTTTTTTTAATCTTTACATTTTACATTTACATTACATTACATAAAATTACAATTTAATCTTGTACAGTGTGCCATGAGAATATCTGAATAGCTTCAAGTTTTTGGATTAAAGATAAAATCCAATTTCTAAGTCACCACACCTAATACCAAAAAAAAAAAAAAAAAAAAATTTAAAGGGCTTATTACCAACACTAATTGCTAAATCCTAAAATCCACGGACAAATCAAGCATTGAAATTTATCATTCAGTTGATGCAAATAATAAATATAGGCATGGATCCTCCACATACAACGACATTGATGATTTCTAGTTCCTTTTAGGCAGGTCACTATCACTAGTGAGCTAACCAAAATCAAACTGTGCTACTCAAAAAAATATACTTTCAGAACACCAGCCCAAACTAGTTCTCTTGACATAGAATCACAGCCTGAGGTATAAGGGCTAAATAGGTTTTGTTTAATACCATCCTCTTGAAGGCCTTTTGGTAGTCAGTGTACCCTATCAGCAAGTAATTGTGGGAGCCTAACCCTACATATGCTTCACTACTTAGACACAATGAGATGGATTAAGTTTTAGAGATTTTTTTCTGCTTACACTGGGTCCTTCAAAGCATCAGGACGTGTTTTTTGTCTCAAGTGGTGGCTTAGACCCCTTGAAACCCATTGGAAGGAGAATGAAATGGGTGTATGTATACAAGGCAGTTAATTCAAGATCTCAAAGCATCTTGACAATAAATTGTTTTGCCCTCCTTCATTTTTTTTTTTTAATGATCACCAAATTAACTTAAGAATAAGGTTCTAAAACCTTCAAATTCAAGCCTACCCAGGACTTATATGAACTCTTGGTATCAAGTGAGCCCTGAAATCTGACTAAGCCTATGAATTAGTTTACTTATTGCTGAATCTACTAGACTACAAATGGGGAAAACCACTCTGGAAGATTAAAAAAAAATGAGCAGTTTCATTTATGTACACTGGAACATTGAAGGGCCTGGTTCATCTCTAATATGTTCAACTATTAAATTGTTTATGGCTTGGCACTGGTTTTAAAGTGTTCCTGAAAATCCATCCTATGTATAGACTCTTACTTTTTTTTTAAACAATTGTCTGTTATTCTAGGACCAGAAATTTAATTAGAAGAATTCAAAATTGTTGGATTTGTAGTCCTCAATCAAGAAAACAGATTAATGATTGAAAGGAACAAAACTATTTTTTTTTTTTTAGAAAAAATAGCCTTTTTTAAAAAAAAAGTTTATTTAGTCATTGCAAATCTTATATTATTTCAGAGAAGAGAATTTGTGTGCTGTTAATATATTTCAATGGGAAGTAAAATTAGGAGTGAAGTAAAAAAAAATGAGATCTTGATATACCTATATGCATGTTCTCAAAAATGGGGCATTGGCTTGGAATGGTCAGGTGGAAACCCTTTCTGGTAAGTAAAGGGATCTACTTTAGCCTAATTAATTGTCTACATACATCACATTCACAGAATGGTTGCTTAATTCTCCATTTGTCTTTTGCCTGTTTTGATAAAGACCAGCTACTAACTCAAAATTCTTACTCTTTATACTATTTATAAAATACAAACCAATATTTCCTTTCCCTAGAAGGCATGCTAAGTCAGATAATGTAGTTAAGTTGGTGGGGGTCAAATTGTTTCCAATAGAAGATGATTTCTGGAGTTCAGCAAAATATGAAAAATATGAAAATTTGATATTTATCTAGCACTGTAACCAAACTGAGTGCAGAGGGGGAAAAAAAAAGCAAAAAAGATAACTAAGTCATGACCCTGCCCTCATTAAGTTTATAGTCTAGTGGAGCTTATAATCTAGGAGAAGAGAGTTAAGTTTTTGTTTTTTTGTTTTTTTTTTATAGCAAGTCTGATATGAAGCTTTCCAAGCTGCACATTTCAAGGGCATTGTACAACAGGGGTCCTCAGGCTCTCAACTTTAAAGATAGGGAAAATTGGCTAAAGGCTCAAGATTTGAAGTGACTTGGTTACAGTTATATAATCACAGAATTTCAGAGCTGGAAGGGACCTTAGAGGTCATTTAGTCTGACTCCCTCATTTTGTCAGATAATAAAAATAACTCACTTTTATAGGACACATTAAGGATTACAAAATGTATTTCTCCCATCTTGGAGAGATAAGTAGACTCACAGAGGTTAGGTGACCCCGTCAGTGAAAGACAGAGCCTAGTTTTATCTATCACATTCTAAGCCTGATACCTTTTTCACTGTTACATTGACTGATAAAGTAACAGAGACTCAGACATGTGAAATGATTTATCTAAGATTACAAAGAAAGTTCTGCTGAAACCAGCTCATACTAGTTTCTGAGAGCTGATTGTTAAAATTTCAAGATCAGCACTTATACTTTTGTTGTTGTGGCTGTCATTTCCAACTCCTTATGACCTCAAATGGGGCTTTCTTGGCAAAAAAAAAAAAAAAAAAGTACACACACACACACACACACACACACACACATACACACACACGGGAACCCAATGATTCCAGCAGATTTTGAAGTCCTGTAACACTTCTCCAGCTCATTTTATTACAGATGAGGAAACTAAGGCAAGCAGGGCTAAGTGACTTGGCCAGCATCACATAGCAATTAAGCATCTGAAGTTGGATTTGAACTCAGATCCTCCTGACTCCAGTGTTGGTTTTCTATCAATACTTTATCACATAGCTGCCCTATTTAAACACCTTAGAAATAACTAATACTACAAATCAAGGTGTGATTAATTGTTCTTGCATTAATTATCTAGATATAAAAATAATGGAAGAAATGCCAATAATAAAGATTAAACTTCAAAATGTGGCATATATGCATTTATTCCCAGAAAATTGTCTGTTAAACATTTACCAATAATTAAAAACAAAAATCCCAGGGTCACACAGTTATTAAATATCTGAGGCTGAATTTGAACTCGTCTTTATTGATTGCAGGCCCAGTACTCTAACCCAAGTCCTGTGACTTCAACTATAGCTCTCAGTCAACTGACATGTCCCATCTACTATCTCCCTCAAGTTACTGCAGGCAAAAAACTGTCATCAAAGTAATCCAAAGAATATACACAGAAGAAAAATGAAGCATAGACAGGCTTTCCAAATGACTGAATATAAGATAAATTTCAATGACCCCCAATTTGTGTTCTTCAGAGGGTAAGGATTTCTGCCATATTGTTGAAAACAAACATGTTAGTAGGAGGCAATTCCAACTCATAGATTCTGTAATCCAATCACTGAGAGCTGGGAAGTAGCAAAATTTTATTAAATGCCCACTGGGTACAGAACATTATAACAGTCACAGGAAGAGATAAAAAGATAAAGTGTGATATGGTACCTCTTATCATGAAGCTTAAAATTTAGGAGAGATAAGTCCCCAATTAGAGAAGTATAAGCAGGAGTGTGGTAGTAAATGTTTATCTACCAGCTCTAGGTGTGGGAATGGAAAGTGGAAAAAGTTTGTATATAATACACATGTTAAATCTTCATTATTAACAGTTTCTCCATCACTTTCTCAAGTGTAGACAAATCAATAAAATAGCAAATTGAACTCCTATTTGTGACGTTTACCAATTTGGTTTCTAAGATATAAACTTTTATTTTTTCTCTTTAGTCATTTTTCTTTTGTATCTGACTCTTTTGGAATTTTCTTGGCAGACATACTAGAGTATCTGTTGCTATTTCCTTCTCAAGATGAGTCCTTCTTGATTCTAGACCTGGCTATCTATCTACTGTATCAGATGACTATCATAGGAGGTATAAATGCTCACCCTGAAATTCTAAGAATTTGTTATTGGGACCCTGTATATGCCAGCTCCAGCACACTACCAACTATAATTGACTCTAATGTGAAATAGTAAAAAGTTCCTAAGACAAAGAACTTCATGCAGTCTAAGATTAAGTCATTACTACTAGGGAAGTATCAGGAAGAGGTAACTTTTAAGTTGGATGTTAAAGGATAAACAGCAAATGAAGAAAAGATGGGATAATGCTCTGGACAGAAAAAGATCATGGATTTAGAGTTGGAAGATATCTTAAAAGCCAAACAGAGAAGTTTATAGTTCATTTTAGAAGAAATGGGGAGCTATAGAAGCTGAATGAAGAGAATTATGACTTGGTAATATCTATATTTAAGGTAAATCACTTTGATTCCTATAAGGAGAATGAATTGAAGAGAAGAGAGGAGAGGGAAGAGGAGACCACTTAGAGAAATATTGTAAGAGTTTAGAAGTGAGATGAGTATGTCTGAGCTAGAGAAATGACTGCATTATTGGTGAGAAAAGGATGTATGAGAGACAATTATAGAAATAATATTTGACAACTTACTGGATGGGGTGGGAGAAAGGAATGAGATCAAGGAATTGAGGATGACATTGAAATTGCCAATCTATATGGTTGTGACCCTAGGACCTCCCACTTATAATAAATGGCTATAAAATAATGAGGCTTTTTCTTAAGCAAATATATTCAAAATTATATGAATATTGCAATGAATTTTTGATTTCAACACTTAAAATTTTTTCTAAGTATCAGTACCATATTTGTTTCATAAAAATCAGTTTGGTAGGATTCCTTCTTTACTTATTATTCCAATTTTTATATTGAAATTAATTGATTTTTAAATGTTTGATAAAATTCTCTTGTGAACATACCTAATTCTAGAGCTTTTCTCTTGGGAAGCTCATTTATGGCCTGTTGAATATTTTTTTCTAAAAGAGGTTTATTTAGATATTTTATTTCCTCTTCTGCTAATCTAGGCAATTTATATTTTTTGGTAAATATTCTTTCATTTCCCTTAAATTGATAAATTTATTAGTATATAATTGAACAAAATAATCTTTATAATTACTAATTTCATCTTTTCATTTTTGATGCTAGTGATTTGTTTTTAAAGTTAACTATCCATTATATGCCAAACACTGTACTAGGTGATTATAATATAAATACAAAAATATGATAGTTCTTGTCTTCAAAGACTTTATATTCTATTGATATGGATACTTCCTTCAAAAATGTCAATTTCAACCTATTTGTGTCTGGCTATCCTGAAAAATTCTCATCTGGGACCAGAGTCTATACATACATGCATGCATATATATATATATTTATATATATATATATATATATATATGTGTGTGTGTGTGTGTGTGTGTGTGTGTGTATCTGTGTATATAATATATATGTGTATATGTGTGTATATTTATGCATATATTTGTGTATATATAGTCAGATATATATATATTTCCCCCCTTTAAAATAGTCACCTTAAAAAATTATGTACTTATTCCAATGATGATGCCATTTCTCAGAATGTATTTGGAATCCTTCTAACTTAATTATCTTAAGATTCAGTTCCCAAGATAGCCAACAGAAATATCAGAACATGATTTGATAATCACACTTTGTTTTTAACCTCAATTACCCACTATATTCACCAGATGAATGGTTAATTTTTTGCTCTCAGCAAAGCCTGACTATTTCCAAAAAATTAAATCTATTCAGGAAGAATGAAGATTTTCCAACATGATAGATAACTTAAAAGGTTGTGCCCCAGGCGCTAAAAGTAATCAGTCTCATCATTTTATAATCATATTTTATATGATCTCAGTTATCACCAGATCAACTTTAAAGGGATATGTTACTTTCATTTCCAGAGAGAAAAAAAAAGTAACAAAAAAGGTGACTCATTGAATATTGCACAGATAGCAGGAAGATTCCAGATGGCTAAGTAATATTAGCTGATGTTGAATTTAGTCCTATGTTGCAAGCTTTAACTTGGTTGATTATCAATAGAAGGCGTTTATAATATGTACAGATCATTTTCCTAACTGCAATCTTTAGTTATAGTATATCATCCATATTTTACAGATGAGGAAGCTGAGGCTCATTAAAGTAATTTGCCCATTTTCACATGGCAAGCAACTATTAGAATTAGAATTTAAATCCCGTGTACATCCTTACTGATAAACCAAACTATTTCCAGTGAATTCAAATTATCAAAGTTTAGTTAAATTATATCTAGGGAGACTAAAATAACTTGAAGGCATCTCAGAACCTGGGTTGGGAATCTTTTGAGAAATTATAAAGAACAAGAGTGGTTCTCCAATTTGGGTATAGCATTAGGACAGCACTTGCTTGGCACACAGTAGGCAGCAAATTATTATTGATAAGTATGATAATAATGTGATATTTACTACTATGTTGTAATAAATAAAGATATGTAAAATTTTACTTAAAACAACTTTAATAATATGCAATATGATTTTTAAAAATCAACTTTAATCCCTTCTATAGGGTGAACATTGTCCCTAAATTCATTCTGAATAAAGTATGTGTTGGTTTATTTTGATTTTTTTTCTATCTTCACAGTTTTGCTCATTGATGCCAAATATATGAATGGAAGTAAAGGACTTGAGATTATTTACATATTTGGGGCTATTAGTATACAATGTCTCATTCTTTAGGATATCTGGCCAATGCAGGGTAATGGGATTTGTTTTGGTTGGAATGAATTGGATCAACTCTGTTTAGATCTGTTTTGACTAAAACAAATGATAAAATCTTTGTTTCAAGAGAATTTTTGCCCTGACCCAACATCAGAATGATCAGGAAAAATGATATTACTTAACAGGAAAGAAGGGGAAGGAGAATGGACATATGGGAATCTTTGTTTTCTTGGGTTAACAAGGAAACCATTAAATGTTTCAAAGAATCACAGGAACATTGAAAGAACTTAAAGGTCTTCTCGTCTAGTTCATAACTTAATAAACATCTTCTTCAGTATGACACATAGTCATCCAGTTTGGACTTGGCTTGATGATCATTCTTGAGGGAAACTCATTCCCTACTAGAATAGCCTCCATTTCTTAAATTAGGACAAGGATATTAATACCACTTTTTGCAGATGTCCTTTTCTGTGTTCTCCCTCCCACCCCTATCTCAATACTAGTGTCCTCCTTTTTTAATTAAAGCTTTTCATTTTCAAAACATAAGCATAGATCATTTTTTAACACTGACCCTGTAAAACCTTGTTACAAATTTCCCTCCCCCTTCCTTCCATCCCTCTCCTAGATGGCAAACAATCCAATATATGTTAAATATGTTGAAATATGTTAAATCCAATATGTATACATATTTATACAACCATCCTGTTGCACAAGAAAAACCAGATCAAAAAGGGAAAAAAATGAGAAAGAAAAGAAAATACAAGCAAACAGCAACAAAAAGATGACAATGCTATGTTGTGATCCAGATTCAGTTCCCAGAGTCCTCTCTCTGGGTGTAGATGTTCTCTTCATCACAAGGTCATTGGAATTGGCCTCAATCATTTCATTGTTGAAAAGTGCCATGTCCAACAGAATTGATCATTGTATCATCTTGTTATTGTTGTTGTATAATGATTTCCTGGTTCTACTCATTTCACTTAGCATCAGTTCATATAAGTCTCTCCAAGCCTCTCTGAAATCATTCTGTTGATCGTTTCTTATAGAAAATAACATTCCATAATATTTGTATAGCATAACTTATTCAGCCATTCTCCAATTGATGGGCATCCACTCAGTTTCCAATTTCTTGTCACTACAAAAAGGGCTGCCACAAATAGTGTTGCAGATATGGGTCCTTTTTCCTCTCTTATGATCTCTCTGGGTTATAAGTTCAGTAGAAACACTGCTGGAACACAGTTTAATAGCTCTTTGTGCATAGTTCCAAATTGCTCTCCAGAATGCCTGGATCACTTCACTACTCTGTCAACAATGTATTAGTGTCTCAGTTTTTCCACATCCCCTACAACATTTGTCATTATCTTTTGATGACATCTTAGCCAATCTGAAATGTATTGATACCTTAGAGTTGTCTTAATTTGCCCTTCTCTGATCAATAGTGATTTAGAGTTCCTTTTCCTATATAGCTTTCAATTTCATGTGGTTTCAGTTTCTTCATCTGAAAATTGTCTCTTCATATCCTTTGACCATTTATCAGTTAGAGAATGTGCCTTCTTTTTTATACTATGTATATCTTATTTTCCTGTAGTTGTTTGATTATTGTTTCCTCAATTAGCATATGGGCATTAGGACAAAGAGCACATTTTTGCCTATCTTTGTGTCCCTAGCATTTAGCAGACATCCTGGCACAAAGGAGATGCTTGACAAATGCTCATTGACTGATTGATGGATTTGAGGCTTCTTCAGAATTTGTAAAAGAATCCCAGAATTTGAGAGCTGAAAGGGGCCTCAGATGTTATCTAATAACTATAATTAGAAGCTTAGTTGAATTATTTTGATAAATTATAAGATGTTTTATTCAAATATGAATATAGTTCAAATTTGGCTTCAAACATTTAATAGTAGTGTGAGCCTGGGCAAATCACTTAACTCTGCCTCAAAAAAAATATTCATTTTCTCAGTTTTGAAATTCTCTTCCCTAGAACTGAGAAGTTCTAAATGATGAATAATGAGAACAAGCTCATCTAACCTATGTATTTTCTGCAATTATAAACTTCATGAAGGTAGCAGAGACTCACTTTGATATTCTTTCCTAGACATTTAGCACAGTGATTGGTGCATTAAAGGCACTTAAATGCTTTTTTATTTAACCATCCATCCAGTCATTCTTTGAATCCCCAGAGTTGCTTGCATAAGAGGCATCAATAGTAATTGTTGAATAACATATTTCTATAGTGCTCTAAGATTTACTTATATTTCTAAAGAAATTTAAGTTTCATACAGTTCTTTTCTTATAACAAACCTGTGACAACTGAAGTGCAATTATTGTTATTGTTTCCATTTATAAAGTGAATGAAGTTCAGAGAAATTATGAGCTATCTTAACATTCAAAAGATTCACAAATGTTTGCAGTGGGGTTCAAGCTGGTACCTATACCTATTCCAGGTCTGGAATTTTCCCCTTCTGCCATATCATTTGCACCTCAACATGGCATGTTACAAGCTATTTATTATATACTCTTTACTGGAATAATTACAGAAATAATATACCAGATGAGAAAACAGAGTATTAGAAATTCAATGACTTTCTCATGGTCATAAGTCTAGCTAATATCAGCAACAGGAATCAAATCCTTATTTTTCCTGTCTCATGCTATTTCTCTTAGTTATATATCACAAAACTTTATGGTGGAATTTATTTAATGCTGTTTATATAATGGTCTTATATGGAAACATAATAGTCATGTATACATTTATATAGGGCTCAACTCATAACATCTGGGAGTTGGTAGGATGGAAATATAAACAAAAAAATTTATTAAGCACCATTCTGCAGTTGAAGAACCTGAGGCAGACAATGGTGAAACTATTCACCTTAAAGGATAATAGAGGCCAACCCCCAATTTTATAGATGAGGTAATTTGAATCCAAAGATATTAATTGTTTTGTCCACATTCACACACGTAAAATCTGAGGGAGGGTTTAAACTCAATTTCTTAGAATCCAAACACAGTGTCTTTCTATGGTACTATCTTGTCTTGGAGCAAGATATTTAAAGTTTCTGAGACTTAGTTTCCTCTTCTATAAAAACAGAGACAATAATACTTTCATTACCTATTTCATAGAAATCTTCTGAGAGATGTGCTCTGTAAGCTATAAAGCCCTAGAGAAATGTTAATGATAATACTATTATGATAATTATAATATTCTACAATCATATTATGTGTATATTATGCTATAATAATAGTTATTATTATTATTATTATTAGACTCATAGTCCAGGTCTAACTTACCCTTGAGCACTTCCAACCAGTGAGGAAAAATGCGCCTTCCTGTGAGTTTTTGTCTTAAACTCCTAGCAAAACATGAGCATTATTTTTAATCTAGGGTCAGAGTAAGGCTTAGACAAGATTCTTAATTTTATTGTTTTTCATGAATCCTTTGGCCAGACCTGATGAAGCTTATACATTCCTAAATGTGTTTTTTTTTAAAATATGAAACGATAATAAAATAATGTTTTAATTGTATTTGAAGAAAATACTAAATTTTAGAATTTAGTGCAAAGAATGATATTTTTCCCAATCATGTTCATGGACCCCCAAAATCTATCCATAAAACATTTAGTGAGTGCTAACTACCCCTTGTTTATTTGGAACTATGCCCAAAGAGCTCTTAAACTGTGTATATACTTTGATCTAGCAGTGTGTCCAATTGGCCTGTATCCCAAAAAGATCATAAAAAAGGGAAAATGAGCCACATCTGCAAAAATGTTAGTTGTAGTCCTTTTTGTAATGGAAGGGATTGAAAACAGAGTAGATGCCCATCAATTGGGGAATGGCTGAATAAGTTATGGTATATGAATGTTATGGAATATTATTATTCTATAAGAAATGATCATCAGGATGATTTCTGAAAGTCCTGGAGACACTTGCATAAATCGATGCTGTTAAGTTAGTAGAACCAAGAGAACATTGTACACAACAACAATAAGATTATGTGATGATCAACTGGGATGGGACTTGACTCTTTTCACAAATGAGGTGATTCAATAGACTTGTAAAGGAAAGAGCTATCTGCATCCAGAGAGAGGACTATGGGCACTGAATGTGGATCACAACAAATGTATTTTCACATTTGTTGTAGTTGTTGTTTGCTTACTTGTTTTTTTCTTTCTCATTTTTCCCTTTTGATCAGATTTTTCTTGGGCAGAATGATAAATGTAGAAATATATATTTTTTAAATTGCACATATAAGAATATTTGTGGCAGCCCTCTTTGCAGTGGCCAGAAACTGGAAACTGAGTGGATACCCCTCAATTGGAGAATGGCTGAATAAATTGTGGTATATGAATGTTATGCTATATTATTGTTCTGTAAGAAATTACCAGCAGGATGATTTCAGAAAGGCCTGGAGAGACTTACATGAACTGATGTTGAATGAAATGAGCAGGACCAGGAGATCATTATATATTTCAACAACAATACTATATGATGATCAATTCTGATGGACGTGGCCCTCTTCAACAATGGGATGAAACAAATCAATTCCAATAGAAAAATAATGAATTGAACCAGCTACACCCAGCAAAAGACCTCAGGAAAATGTGTATGAACCACTACATATAATTCCCAATCCTCTATTTTTGTCTGCCTGCATTTTTTATTTCCTTCACAGGTTAATTATACACTATTTCAAAGTCCGATTCTTCTTGTGCAGCAAAATAACTGTATGGACATGTATACATATATTGTATTTAACATATACTTTAACACATTTAACATGTATTGGTCTACTTGTCATCTGGGGGAGGGTGTGGGAGGAAGAAGGGGAAAAATTGGAACAAAAGGTTTTGCAACTGTCAACACTGAAAAATTTATCCATGCATATATCTTGTAAATAAAAAGCTATAATAAAAAAATTTTTAAATTGCACATATTTAACCCATATTCAATTGCTTGCTGACTAGGGGAAGGGGAAGGAGGATAGAGTGAGAGAAACTTAGAACACGAGGCTTTTCAGGATGCTAAAAAGTATCTTTGCACATATTTTGAAGATTAAAAAGCTATTATTATTAAAATAATGTAAGTAAGATATAATAAAAGTGAAAATAAAATAAAACAAGCTGATGAGGAAAAAGTAGAAAAAAGAACCCCTTGCTTTAGACAATTTCTAACATTTTTTTTGTTTTCAAAAGGCTTGGAACTATCAGCACTTGGAATTAAACATCAAAGAACACAGTTTCAGGAGTCAGTACACTTGCAAGACTTGGAATTCAGTGAAGATTCCTGGTTGGTAGTAAAATGAAGACCTAAGTGTTTTTCTACCACAAGTGTTTCATTTTTGTCTTCTTGTCTTTAAAGATAAAAATCAATTCAATTGATTCAGTCAATTAAATCAAATCAATTAAATTCAATTCCATAAAAGCAAAAGAGAAGACTTAGGGAGAGGATGAGCAATATAATAAATGCCTTCAACTATATGAATAGTTGCCTTATGGAAGAGATTGGTTGTTCTGCAAAGTACCTGAGAGTGGCATTGAATGGCAAACACTGATTTATTATAAGGAAAGTTTTCCTAAGCATCAAGATTATGGTTTAAAATAGAATGGGCTTCTTCAAGAGATAATTGGTTCCTTATTCCTGGTGATTTCAAGGGAGAATCCTTATTGGGGATATTATATAGAGATTTCTATGTAAAGTATGGCTTGACTAATTTTCAATTCAGGGATTCTGTGATCATTAGCCGCTTCCTCTTTTTTCTTTCTGGAATCAGGAAGCTCTGGATTTATGGATTATCCTGACTTGTATTTAGTCTTTAACTCATTGACTATCCATTTGTATTTATCATCAAGAACAAGCCTACAAAGCAATCACTTCCAATCTAAAGCTTAATTTTCCGAGGATGAGAAAGAGATGATTCTTGCCAACAAACTTCACTGAAAACACAAAGTACAGAAAAAAATCACAATGAAAAAATCATGAAAACAAATGCTTCAAGAATCCCTATAACACACAACAAGCCAGATAATGGAGCTGATTGTGTTGCTGTACACAATTGGTGAAATCTGTTTCCCAACTTACCCTATGGCTCCAGGTTAAAAATCTGTGATTGTTTAAGCAATCATCACCTTTAAGGCAAGAAGGTCACTTTTCTCAATATGGTTTTATTCTGGAGCTCAAACTGAGCCTGACCAAATGTCGTGTCCTGAGACACAAACACAAACACACACACACACACACACACACACACACATACACTCACATACAACCATGTGCACACACATTTTTCCCAGAAGTCATATAGTAGAAATTTCCCTTTTCCTAGTTCAACCTCTAGATGTGTTTCAAATAATCTGTTTAGCAGCATAAGTTCTTTATACTTTTTTTTTACTTTTGTTATTTTGTAATTATATTCACAAACATGAATTTATTTTAAACATGACTATTTGAAAAGACTGAAGTGATTGTGTCACAAAACTTTTATTACCCTTTCTATACTGATTCTCAAATCTATCTTTCCTGCCTCAATCTCTCTGGTGACTTCCCACATTTCATCTTCAAACATCTTATACATCTCAAACAGGATATTGAGTAGACATCTTATAGTCAACATGTCCAAGATAAGTCATTATTTTTCTCTGAATACTTTACCCCCATCCCCACTTCCCTATTATTATGGACAGCAACATCTTCCCAGTTCTTCGGGTTTTGATCTAGTAATTATTTTTTGACTCCCCACTTTCTCTTATCCTTCATAGCTAATTACTTGTGCACTTTATATCTGTGTTGATTTCACCTTTACAACATATCTCCAAAATGTCTCCTTTTCTCCTCTGATACTGCCACCTCTTTGGTGCAGAATCTTATCACCTTGTATTTATACTATTTTAATAGTTGCTGGTGGGGCTCTCCCTACTCAGTTCTTCTTCTATTTAACCACCAAAGTGATTTTCCTCACACAGAAGTCTGACCGTGTCATCTATACCTATCCATTAAATTTCTGGGATCAAATACAAAATTTTCTGTTTATAATTTAACACTCATACTCTTCTCTACTTAGTCCTTCTATCTCCAACCTTTGAAATTTCATTGGACTTTACTCTCTTGGCCAAATATCTTTTAATTCAGTAATATGGCACCCCTGGCTTTTCTACCAACAAGACACTTTGTCTCTCAGCTTTAGGCATTTTCTCTGTTTTCTTTTTCTTTTTTTTTTTAATTTAATAGCCTTTTATTTACAGGTTATATGCATGGGTAACTTTACAGCATTGATAATTGCCAAGCCTCTTGTTCTAATTTTTCACCTCTTACCCTACCACCTCCTCCCCCAGATGGCAGGATGACCAGTAGATGTTAAATATATTAAAATATAAATTAGATACACAATAAGTATACATGACCAAACCGTTATTTTGCTGTACAAAAAGAATCAGACTCTGAAATATTGTAAAATTAGCTTGTGAAGGAAATAAAAAATGTAGGTGGGCAAAATATAGGGATTGGGAATTTAATGTAATGGCTTTTTGCCATCTCCCAGAGTTCTTTTGCTAGACGTAGCTGGTTCAGTTCATTACTGCTCCATTGGAAATGATTTGGTTGATCGCATTGCTGAGGATGGCCAGGTCCATCAGAACCGGTCATCATATAGTATTGTTGTTGAAGTATATAATGATCTCTTGGCCCTGATCGTTTCACTCAGCATCAGTTCATGTAAGTCTCTCCAGGCCTTTCTGAAATCATCCTGTTGGTCATTTCATTTTCTCTGTTTTCTATGTTTGTAATGTTCTCTCTCTTTATGTCTGCCCATTGACTTTTCTGATTTCCTTTTAGAGTCCCAACTAAAATTTCAACTTCTGCAGGAAGTCATTTCAAACTGCTTTTAATTCTAATACTTTGCCTCATTTAATTATTTTCTATTATTATTTATTCAATTCATTTCTAGATTTTTTTTTTACCTTTTGTCCCCCCTCACTAAATTGTGGGGTTTTTGCATACATATTTATATTCTTATATACATATACAGACATACATATATATGTATATGTATTTACATATAGAGAGATATATCTACACATACATAGATATTTATAATCATATACATACATGTGAAGACCACGTATTTTAAAATCAGCCAGAGTCAGGAATTCAGGTTAGGGGAAAATCTTCAGTCTTTATTCTCAGTGAAGAAAGATTAGAGGTGGAAGGGAATGGGCAATAGCAATGTGTGCAGCTGAGTCAAGAAGCTAGCTAGACCAACAGCCACACGACCAGCACCTACAAGCATAAAACCCAGGCTCAATCTCTCCCAGCTTCTCTTCCTGTCTGTCTGCCTCCACCCACCAAAATCGTCATTTCCTATACAACACATCAGGACTTGCACAGAGAGTGGGCAGGGACCATTCTTTATCCAATCATGTATATTAATATAGTCCAATTACTATTTAGCCTCACGTGCTTGGGACCTCAGTGAATCAACTCAAGCCTCAGCCCATTACACATACATATATACATTCATACTCATATGCATAAGACTGTACTAGGCTTATTTATACTTGTCCTTTGTTTCTCTGAAGGTAAATAGCATTTTTCTTCATAACTCTGTCTTTCCATATTTTTCGGAATTTATCAGAGCTCACCATTTCCTATACCACAGCAATATGCAAATCTTATACTGTCTAGTTATTTTAAATAGTTTCAAACAATATTGATTGATGTGACTCATAATGTAGTTTTCCTATATTTCTCTTTTAATTAAATCTCTTTTATCTTTAACTCTGTCTGAGATCACTATTATTATGCTTGCTTTTTTTTTTAACATAATAAACTACTCACCCTATTATTCTGCCTCCTGACTACTTCACATCTCCTGACTCTAACCATAACCTTACTCTCCTATTACTTAACCTATCCCACTTCCAAGAAGCTTTCCCTTATCCTTTCTCCCATTCTATCCTTTTGACCTCTTCTTTGTATCTAAATTCAGAAGACTTTTATAATCTTATAAATATATATGTTGTTCCCTCTTTATCCCTTCCTATTAACCTACTCACCTTTCTATATCCCTCATCTCTTATTCTTTATAAATTCATAAGACTTTTATTCCCTTCTAAATGCATCTGCTGTTCTCTCTTTTATCCAGATCTGATTAAGTAAGGTTCTCTCTAAAAATCCCTACCTTGTCCTTTCCCCCTCCTTATCCCTTTACTCTTTCTTTCTGCATTCACAAATATTTTATATGCTACTCTCTGTGTGTCTCTCAGTCTTGTTTTATATATCTATATCTATATATCTATCATCTATCTATCTATCTATCTGTCTATCTCCCATATCTAATTGCTCTATGTCAGTTCTTACTCTCATACTTCATTTCTATGAGATAATTGCTTTTTGTAATTATGTGGTTTTGCTTTTTAGAATCACATAATACTCAGATCTCAATCCATCACTCAAACTACTTAATTATTAGTGATAATCTTAGACACATGGTTCACATTTCCATGTATAAAAAGTAAATAATTTGTCCTTATGGAGTCCCTTCAAATTAGTCTCTAATGTTTACCTTATATTTTTCATGGTATCTTATATGTCAGATTTTCTATTAAGTTGCAAGAAAATCCAGGAAGTCTGGCAATTCACTAAATATCCATTTTTAAAATTTAGGAATAAGCTTAATTTTGCTAGATAAGATATTTTCAACCACAACCCCAGTTTTTTTTTTTTTTTGCTTCTTGATAGTGTCCTAGGACCTGCCATCTTTTGGTGTATCCATTGCCAAGTCTTGTTTAATTCTTGTCCAAGTTCCTTTGCCTTCAAGAATATTATATTTCAGGCCCTCCAATACTTCAATGTGGAAACTGTTAGTCCTGGGTAATCCTGATTATGTCTCCTTCATATGAGATTTGAATTGTTTCTGGTTGCTTTCAGATCTATAATTTGATAATTTTGGAATAAGCTACAATATTCTTTGAATTTTTCATTTTGTAAATGAAAATTCTCTTTCTGGAGGTAATCAGTGGATTCTTTTTAAAAATGTTTTAATTGAACCTTTTTTTATTTTCAAAACATATGCAAAGATAATTTTTTTTTTTTACCATTAACCCTTGCAAAACCTTGTGTTCCAATTCCCCTCTTTCCCCCCATTCCCTTCCCTACATGGTATGAAATCTGATATATGTTAAACATGACAAATATACATGTAAATCCAATATAGGCATACATATTTATTCAATTATCTTCTTACACAAAAAAATCAGATAAAAAAGGAAAAAAATGAGAAAAAATAAAATTCAAACAAATAGCAATAAAAGAAGTGAAAATACTATATTGTGATTGATCCACACTCAGGTCCCATAGTCTTCTCTCTGAGTGTATATGACTCTCATCATCACAAATCATTGGAACTGGCCTCAATCATCTCATTGTTAAGAATATCCATGTGCATCAGATTTGATCATCATTTAATCTTGCTGTTGCTGTGCATAATGATCTCCTGGTTCTGCTCATTTCACTTTGCATCAATTCATGTAAGTCTCTCTGAAATCATCTTGTTGATCATTTCTTATAGAACAATAATGTTCCATAACATTCATATATCATAACTTATTCAGTCATTCTCCAATTGATGGGCATCCACTCAGTTTCCAGTTTCTTGCTACTACAAAAAGGACTGCCACAAACATTCTTGCACATGTGGGTCTCTTTACCTCCTTTAAGATCTCTTTGGGATATAAGCCCAGTAGAAACACTGATGAATCAAAGGATATGCAGAGTTTGATAACCTTTTGATCACAGTTCCAAATTGCTATTCAAAATGGTTGGATCAGTTCACAATTGGTAAGTTCTTTTAATGGCTATTTTATCTTCTGATTCTAGCATATCAGGGCAGTTTTCCATGATGATTTCTTGAAAGATATTGTCCAGATTTTTTAATTCATTAAAGCTTTCAGGTAGTACCATAATTCTTAAATTGCCTCTCCTAGATCTATTTTCCAGGTCAATTGTTTTTCTAATGAGGTACTTTTCATTTTAAAAAGTTTTGTTTGACCAATTCTTTTTTTTTTTTTTTAATAGCCTTTTATTTACAGGATATATACATGGTAACTTTACAGCATTAACAATTGCCAAACCTCTTGTTCCAATTTTCACCTCTTACCCCTCCACCTCCCTAAATGGCAGGATGACCAGTAGATGTTAAATATATTAAAATATAACTTAGATACACAATAAGTATACATATAAAACATTATTTTGCCGTACAAAAGAATCAGACTCTGAATTATTGTACAATTAGCTTGTGAAGAAATCAAAAATGCAGGTGTGCATAAATATAGGATTAGAATTCAATGTAATGTTTTTAGTCATCTCCCAGAGTTCTTTTCTGGGTATAGCTAGTTCAGTTCATTACTGCTCCATTAGAAATGATTTGGTTGATCTCGTTGCTGAGGATGGCCTGATCCATCAGAACTGGTCATCATCTAGTATTGTTGTTGAAGTATATAATGATCTCCTGGTCCTGCTCATTTCACTCAGCATCAGTTCTGTAAGTCTCTCAGGCCTTTCTGAAATCATCCTGTTGGTCATTTCTTACAGAACAGTAATATTCCATAATTTTCATATACCACAATTTATTCAGCCATTCTCAACTGATGGACATCATTCAGTTTCCAGTTTCTAGCCACTACAAAAGGGCTGCCACAAACATTCGTGCACATACAGGTCCTTTCCTTCTTTATAATCTCTTTGGGATATAATCCCAGTAGTAACACTGCTGGATCAAGGTATGCACAGATTGATAACTTTTTGAGCATAGTTCAAACTACTCTCAAAATGGTTGGATTCGTTCACAACTCCACCAACAATGAATCAATGTCCCAGTTTTCCCACATCCCCTCAACAATCATCATTATTTTTCCTGTCATCTTAGCCAATCTGACAGGTGTGTGAGTGGTATCTTAGAGTTGTCTTAATTTGCATTTCTCTGATTAATAATGACTTGGAGCATCTTTTCATTGACTAGAAATAGTTTCAATTTCCTCATCTGAGAATTGTCTGGTCATATCCTTTGACCATTTTCAATTGGAGAATGGCTTGATTTTTATAAATTAGAGTTAATTCTCTATATATTTTGGAAATGAGGCCTTTATCAGAACCTTTGACTGTAAAATATTTTCCCAGTTTATTGCTTCCTTCTAATCTTGTCTGCATTAGTTTGTTTGTACAAAAACTTTTCAGTTTGGTATAATCAGAAATTTTCTATTTTGTGATCAGTAATGATCTCTAGTTCTTCTTTGGTCATAAAGACCTTCCCCTTCCACAGGTCTGAGAGGTAAACTATCCTATGTTCCTCTAATTTATTAATAATTTCATTCTTTATGCCTAGCTCATAGAACCCATTTGACCTTATCTTGGTGTACGGCGTTAAGTATGGATCAATGCCTAGTTTCTGCCATATTAGTTTCCAATTTTCCAGCAATTTTATCAAACAGTAAGTTCTTATCCCAAAAGCTGGGATCTTTGGGTTTTCAAAGACTAGGTTGCTATATTTGTTGACTGTTTATCCTTGAACCCAATCTATTCCACTGATCAACTAATCTATTCCTTAGCCAATACCAAATAGTTTTGGTAACTGCTGCTCTATAATATAATTTTAGATCTGGTACAGCTAAGCCACCATCATTTGTTTTTTCATTAATTCCCTTGAAATTCTTGACCTTTTGTTTTCCATATGAACTTTGTTGTTATTTTTCTAGGTCATTAAAATAGTTTTTGGGAGTCTGATTGGTATAGCGCTAAATAAATAGATTAGTTTAGGTATTATCATCTTTATTATATTTGCTCCCCTATCCAAGAGCATTTAATATTTTCAATTGGTTAGATCAGACTTAATTTGCGTGAAAAGTGGTCTGTAATTTTGCTCATAAGTTTCTGATTTTCCCTTGGCAGATAGATTCCTAAATATTTTATATTATCAGTAGTTACTTTAAATGGAATTTCTCTTTGTAACTCTGACTGTTGGATTTTTAGTGATATATAAGAATGCTGATGACTTATGTGGGTTTATTTTATAACCAGCAACTTTGCTAAAGTTGTGGATTATTTCTAATAACTTTTTAGCAGAATCTCTGGGGTTCTCTAAGTATACCATCATGTCATCGGCAAGAGTGATAATTTGGCTTCCTCATTGCCTATCTTATTCCTTTAATCTCTTTCTCAAGCTCTTATTGCTATGACTAGCGTTTCTAATACAATATTAAATAGTAACGGTGATAGTGGGCAACCTTGTTTCCTCAGATCTTATTGGAATGGTTTGGTTTGTCTCCATTACATATGATGCTTACTGATGATTTTAAATAGATGCTGCTGATTATTTTAAGGAAAAGTCCATTTATTCCTATACTCTCAAGTGTTTTTAATAGGAATGGATGTTGGATTTTATCAAATGCTTTTCTGCATCTATTGAGATGATCATATGGTTTTTATTAATTTGGTTATTAACATGGCCAATTATATTGATAGTTTTCCTAATATTGAACCAGCCCTGCATTCTGGTATAAATCCTACTTGATCATAGTGTATTATCTCGGAGTATGATTTTCTGTAGTCTTTTTGCTAATATCTTATTTAAGATTTTAGCATCAATAATCATTAGGGAGATTGGTCTATAATTTTCTTTCTCTGTTTTCAGCCTACCTGGTTTAGGTATCAGTACCATGTCTGTGTCATAGAAGGAATTTGGTAGGACTCCTTCATTCCCTATTTTATCAAATAATTTATATAGCATTAGAGACAATTGTTCTTTAAATGTTTGGTAAAATTCACATATAAATCCATCTGGTCCTGGGGATTTTTCTTAGGAGTTGTTTAATTGCCTGTTCTATTTCTTTTTCTGAAATGGGACTATTCAAGCAATTTACTTCTTCCTCTATTAGTCTGAGGAAGTCTGTATTTTTGGAGGTAGTCATCCATTTCACTTAGGTTATCAAATTTATTGGCATAAAGTTGAGCAAAATAACTCCTTATTATTTCTCTAATTTCCTCTTCCTTGGTGGAAAGTTCTCCCTTTTCATTTTAAGACTACTAATTTCATTTCCTCCTCCTTTTTCTAATCAGATTTACCAAAGGCTTATCTATTTATTGGCTTTTCATAGAACCAACTCTTAGTTTTATTAATTAGTTCAATAGTTTTTTACTTTCAATATTTTTAATTTCTCCTTTTAATTTTAAATTTCCAATTTAGTATTTGATTGGGGGTTTTAATTTGGTCTTTTTAGTTTTTTAGTTGCAAGCCCAATTCATTAATCTTTTCTTTCTCTGTTTTATTCAAGTAACCTCTAAGGATATAAAATTCCCTCTTATTACCCTTTGGCTGAATCCACAAATTTTGGTATGATGTCTCATCATTGTCATTATCTTGAGTGAAATTATTAATTGTATCTATAATTTGCTGCTTCACCCAATCATTTTTAAGATGAGATTGTTTAGTTTCAATTACTTTTTGGTCTATTTCCCCTAACTTTTTGTTGAATGTAGTTTTATTGCATCATGATCTGAAAAAGCATTTACTATTTCTGCTTTCTTGCATTTAATTTTGAGGTCTTTATGTCCTAATATATGGTCAATTTTTGAATAGGTTCCATGAAGTGCTGAGAAGAAAGTATATTCTTTCTATCTCCATTCAATTTTCTCCAAAGACCCAACATACCTAATTTTCTAATATTCTATTTACTTCTTTAATTTCTTTCTTATTTGTTTGTGGTTTGATTTGTCTAATTCTAAGTGCAAGGTTGAGATCTCCTACTATTACAGTTTTGTTGTCTATTTCTTCTTGCAACTCTCTTAACTTCTCCTTTAGGAAGTTGAGTGCCATACCACTTGGTGCATATTATGTTTAATATTGATATTGCTTCGTTGTTTATGCTCCTTTGGCAGGATGTAGTTACCTTCCTTATCTCTTTTAATTAGATCAATTTTACTTTTGTGATCTGAGATAAGGATGGCTACCCTACTTTTGACTTCACCTGAGCATAATAGATTTTGCTCCAGCCTTTTACTTTTACTCTTATCATCCCCCTGCTTTAAATGTGTTTCTTGTAAACAACATATTGTAGGGTTCTGACTTTTGATCCAGTCTGCTATCTGCCTCCTCTTTATGGGGAGTTCATCCCATTCACATTTGCAGTTAGAATTACTAAATCTGTATTCCTGCCATCCTAATAACCCAGATTGTGCTTTACTTATTCTTCCTACAACCTCTTTCCCCTTTTAAACTTATGTACCCCTCTTGTATCACGATCTTATCCTCTTTATAATCCCTCCCTCCCCCTTTGAGTCTTTCCCCTTCCTTCCCTTATTACTCTTTTTCTTTCCTTTTCCTCTCCCCCGTTTTTAATGAGGCGAGAGAAATTTTCTCTAAAACAAATGTCAATTATTTTTCTTTGAGACCAAGTCTGATGGAGTAAGATTCACACAATGTTCCTCCCCTCTCTAAATTCCCTCAGATATGATAAGTTTCCTTAGCCTCTTTGTGGGATGTGGTTTCCTCTTTTATCCCTCCTTCCCACCTTGTTCTGCCATCATCCCTTTTCCATATCTACTTCCCTTTTTATGTTATATCAGTACAATCAAATTATACATGTATTCTTTTGTATATCCACACAGAAATACAATTCTCAAGTTATTTTACCTTTTCTGCATCTCTTGAGTTCTATTCTTGGAGATCAAATTTTTTGTTTAGTTCTGGTTTTTCTTCAGAAACAAATGGAATTCATTTGTTTCATTAAATGTCCATCTTCTTCCTGGAAGAAATGCTCAGCTTAGCTGGGTAGTTTATTCTTGGCTGCATCTCAAGTTCTTGTGCCTTTCAGAATATCATATTCAGGCCTTCTTTCCTTTATGTAGAGGCAGCCAGATCTTGGGTGATCCTTATTGTGGCACCTCAGTATTTAAATGGTTTTGGCTGCTTGTAAAATTTTTCCTTAATCTGATAGTTCTGAAATTTTGCCACAATATTCCTTGGGGTTTTTATTTTAGGGTTTCTTTCAGAAGGTGTTCGATGAATTCTTTCAATGCCTATTTTACCTTCTGATTCTATTACATCTGGGCAGTTCTCTTTGATGATTTCTTGTAAAGTAGTATCTAGGCTCTTTTTTCATCATAGTTTTCAGAAGTCCAATAATCCTCAGATTATCTCTCTGAATCTATTTTTCCAAGTCTGTCGTTTTGCAAGTAAGAAAATTCGTGGTTTTCCAGTTTGTCATTTTTGTTTTGCTTGACTGATTCTTGCTGTCTCAATGAATCATTAGTTTCAATTTGTTCAGTTCTAATTTTAAAATTATTTTCTTCAATAGCTTTTTTTACTTCTTTCTGTATATGTCAATTGAGTTTTAAATGTATTGTTTTGGTCTGTGAGATTTTTCCATTTCACTAATTTTTTTTTAGTGAGTTATTTTCTTTTCAATTCACAGATCCTACTTTCTTGCGTGTTCTTTGTCTTTTTCAATTCACGGATCCTACTTTCTTGAGTTCTTTGTCTTTTCCAATTCCACAAATCCTACTTTCTAGTGAATTCTTTATTTTCAATTCACAATTCTTACTTTCCCTGAGATTTTTTATTTTTCAATTCACCAATTTTGTTTCCTGCACTTCTGGGAATTTTTAACTTTTCAATTCGTATTTCAGGAAGTTGTTGCTCTCTTGTGAGGCTTCTCTTTCCTTTTCCCATTTATCTTCTAACTCTCTTTTGAGACTTTTAATGGTCTCTTCTATGAGAGCATTATGTAAAGGAGGACAGTCTGATGCATTTTTGCTGTTTGAGGTCTCTTCAGGTTTGCTGACCTGCTCTTTTTCTGCATAGAAGCTTTTGATTGTTCTTTTCATCTTTTTATTCATGTTTAAAGCCTTTAGGTAGGTCTCCTAGGCAAGGGGTTACCAGCTTCCTCTGCAGAGCAGGGAAGATGTAAAACGATTTCCGGCTCCGAGGTATGGGAGTGTTCTGGGTGAGAGTTTTCCCTTCCCCAACAGGAGTGGATTCAGCACTGGCCGAGCTATCAAACTGCTTAGTAGGGCTGAGTGGATTATCGTGCCCTCGGCTAGAGCTAAGTGGTGAAAGTGTCACAGCCCGGCGAGACCTCTTGTGGGACTGTGAGTATTGCAGCTGACAGCAGAACGCAGACAGACAAACTCTGCCAGCATCTCTGCCTGATGCAAATCGGCCCTGGAAAAGCTCTATGGCCTCAAGCCGAGCTCCCCACTGTGCAGATTGGAGGCTAACCCGGGCTGCGTCCTCCTGCTGTGCAGGATCACAACTGCCCCAAGGAAAAGCCCGTACTGCTGGTTGGGGCTGCGCGCTTGTGCTGAGATCTGTGCCTTCACCCTCGGTTTGAGACTCTCCTTGGAACCTAATTTCTCTCCCCGTCTGCCGATCTCCCCCTGGCCCCGGAACCAACCTTTTTGGCGAGACTGCAGATTTTCTTCGGCCGGTGAGTTGTTCTACTTCTTATCTTTACGAATTGTAGCAGTCAAGACTATTTTTGAGGCTCGATATAATATTGATAAAGAGGGTAAGAGAAGAGCTTAGAAAGTTGCGTGTGTCTTCTCCGCCATCTTGGCTCCCTGTTTGACCAATTCTTGATGTCTCATTGGGCTGTTACTTCCATTTGTCCAATTCAAATTTTTAGTGAATTATTTTCTTCAGTTAATTTTTAAAAACTCTTCTTTTACATTTGGCCAATTGTACTTTTAAAGGAGTTGTTTTGTTCAGTGACATTTTTTTTCCATTTCACCAATTCTATTTTTAGGAGTTGTTTTCTTTTTCTATTTTGCCAGTTCTATTTTTTAAAGAGTTGTTTTCTTTTTTATTTAACCTAATTTATTTTTAAGTTGTTTTCTTCAGTACATTTTTTTCCATTTCGTCTAATTTATTTTTAAGAGTTATTTTCTTCAGTCAATTTCTGAGCTTCCTTTTCCAAGTTGTTCAAATATTCATAATTCTCCTGCATAGTTCTCAATTTTTCCTCCATTTTTCTTCTATTTCTCCTTTAAGATATTTTGTGAAATCTTCAAAGAGAGCGTTATAAGCTTTTGAGCAATTCATATCCCTCTTTGAGACTTCACCTGTAAATATTTTGCTTTTGCTGTCCTCTTCTGAGTTTGTTGCTGATCTTCTCTTTTTCCATAGTATCTCCTTATTGTGAGGGCTCTTTTGGCTTTTTTTTTTTTTTTTTTTTTTTTTTTGCTCATTTTACAAAGTTGAACTCTGTCCTTAGGAAACAGGGGATATTGTAACAAGCTTCTTTTACAGGGGGGACAGGGGCTTTTGTTGATTGCACTTGGGCCAGTGATTCTGCAGGTTTCCCCATTACATTACATTGGCCTATTATGCTGGGATTCAGGGATTCACAATTTGTTTTCTATGGTTGTGTTGGAGGTCTCACAGCTGATCTACTGATCCACTGGCCTTCTGAACCAATACAGAATAGCTAACACTGCTGTATTCCCTTTTGCTAAATTCCCCATGTATGGGGTATTTTACACTCTCTTTTATTTTTTCATTCTTTATATGGCTTAGAGGAGAATAGGAATTCAGAAATTGAGCCCAGTAAGAAGGACTTGAGATCAGAAACACCACCCCCTATGTCCTAGGACCAGAGGTGATTATAACAACAAGCTGCTATTAAAAAAAAATAAAAGACAAAGGAGAAAAAAATCTAATCATAGACAGTTATTAAGGAAACAGACGATTAGAGTTCATATTTATTTGGAAGATACTAAAGCAAAAGAAGCCTCTGATGACCCAAAGAGTAATGTCAAATCATCACCTACCCAAAAATAATTCATAGAAGAACCGTTGGAGTTTACTTAGTAGAAGGATCATAGTATGAAATTTAGGAAAATCTCTTTGGAATCTATTTGGAGAATAAATTGGAAATGAGAGATTTGAAGTAAGTGGATCAATTAGAAGGCTATTGTAATAATCAATGTGTAAAGTAATGAGCAGTTGCTAGTACTAGGGTATTAGTGGAAAATAGAGAGCTGTGCACAAGAGATATTGTGCATGTAGAAATGACAATATTTGCCAATGGGTTATATGTTGATAACTACAAGTGAGAAGTTGAAGACAGCACCAAGATTTTCAATCTGAATAGCTCAAAGGATGGTGTTGCTCTCAACAAATTTGAAAAAGGCTAGAGTTTAAAGAGTAGGGTGCAAAGATAAGTTTCATTTTGAATATGTTAAAGCAAATATATCTACCAGACATAGAGTTTAAAATGTCCAAAAGGCAGTTGGTGATGATCTGGAATTTGATAGAGAGATTAGGACTAGATATAAGAATCTGGAAATCCTCTGAATAAAGATGATAATTGAACTTATGATGCTCGATTAGATCAACAAATAAAAGACACAAGTGAAAGTGTCTAGAATAGATAATGTGGGTTACCCAAGATTATTAGGTACAACACAAATTAAAATATAGAAAACAATACTGAGTATCAATAATATAATTAGAAAGACCACCAAGGGAAAGCAGTATCATGAAAATTTTACAGAGGAAGATTATGTAGAAAAAGTAATGATCAATAGTGTCAAAGGCTGCAGAGAGCTCAGAGAGGATGATGATTCCAAAAAGGCCATTTGACTTGGTACTTAAAAGTTCATTGGTAACTTTAGAATAGCTAGTTTCACTTGAGTGATGAGGTCAGAAGTCAGATTGCAGATGGGTAAGAAAAGAGAAAAGAGAAAAGGAAGCACATATTGAAGATAGATGTCTTAAGTTTAACATGAAAAGAACTATAGGATCATAGCTAAGAAGGATGTCTAGATCAAACAAAAGTATTGTTGCTGCTGTTTTTGTTGCTGCTTAGTTTTAGAATAGAAGAGATATATGTGTATTTGTAGGCAACAGGAAAGTGGATGAGAGCGACACAAAAGAGAGAGGGAAAGAGAGAAACAAAGAGAATGAGAGACAGACAGGGAAACCAGCAGAGACTAAAAGAAAGAGACAAAGAGAGATAGAGATAGTGGCAGAGAGGGATAGAAGGGGTAACCTGCCAGAGAAGATGAAGACCAAAAGAAGCGGGGCCAAAAGTGATTGTAGAGAATTTTCCATAATAAGTAAAATCATATCATAATCAGGGTCAGAAGTGAAAGATGTTACAGTGTAGAAAGAAGGATATTTTGTAACATGACAAAGAGATAAAGACTTCAAGAATAAAACATAATATGAAGTTGAATTATTGTGACATGAAGTCAAAAGGAAAAGATAAGAGTGTTGTCAGAGAAAGAGTGAACTAGGAAAGAATGGAGGGATTAGAGGAGTGAGAGCAATAGTGAAAATGAGAAAGAATCAGCTTAGATAATTGATGGCATTCTTTGCCAAGACCTCATTTTATAGTTAAGAAAATGAGCAAAGAAAGGTAGGTTTCATCAGAAAGAGATACCTTCTGCTGTTCTCTGGGGCCATTCCCAACCTCTTTCACTGACACAGCAATAGGTAAGGGAATAAAACCCACTGAATTTGGCCTCCCAGTCCTTTTCTTCAATCACTACACATGCATAAGTTTTTTTTTTTTCTTTTACCCTAGATTTGATGTCATGCCCTATGCCTTGAAAAACTAACAGGCAATCAAAAGAAATTGGTTCTCATAGATATTAGATTCCCCAAGATATTTCACAACCATTTAGCACATGAACTTTTGGGACCTGAATTGCCCTGTTCTTTATGATGTCTATAATATTTATTGCCAGTCTGTTTAATTTCTCTGAAAGACTTCTTCTTTTGGTATCCTCTTTAAAGATACAGAGAAGGAAAAAAACATGTTACAACCCTATAATGTTGAAAATCATCTAGTAAATAAGATGGAAGAACTTGGAACAAAAAAAAAATGAATGTACACAGGAGAAATGTGAGATATGTGCAAATCTGAGCCCTCTATCCAGAAGATAAATGATCACAGCATTTTAAAATACATGAATGAAAAGATGAAAAAGAAAAAAGAAAAAAAGCATGCAAATTATAAAGAGGAGCTACTGATAACAAGCTATATTTCCCTCTGAAAAAATTAGAAAGCACTATTTTACCCAAAGCAACATTAAGGTTGAGTGGGACCTTTCATCAATCAGAAAAATCAATCAATCCACAAATTGAGTATTTACTATGTGCAAGATACTATGTTAACAGCTTGGAGTGGGATTTTATACATGATAAAAAAATGTATAAACCTTATTTCCTGCCTTCAAGGAACTTAGAATAGAGTGGAATATACCAACAAAAAGAAAAGTAACTCTACAAAGCAATACATCCCAAGCATCATGTAAGAATTAACACAAACATTTTATACATTTTTAGAGAGTAAAAATTATTTGTGGTGGATGGTTAGATGAATATGAAAAAAAAAGAGAAGAGATTTGGCTTTGATGCTGAAGTAAAGTACAGTTATCTATACTTCCTCTCTGGCAAATTCTCTCTTACTCTTTGGTCAAATGGGGGAAAAGGCCAGTGAAATTTAAAGAATAGATCAAAAATATTACAAAGGAAGATTCACTACAATTTACCAGCTTGAGGAGCAAGTCAAATGTACCTCTCAGATTCAGAGGTTATGTGGCAAAAATAATGATAGCACTATTGACCAAGGAAAGGCAGAAGGGAAAGACTGGGGTAAAGGAGACAAATTGGGAGACTGTTAACACTCATCTGGTACTATTTTCAAGGCATTAGTATACAGTTTTTAAATTTAATTATTTAATTATTTTTTAGGGAGTAAAAGAAGAAATAATCAGTTATGCTTATTTAATGAAAATCCTGAGAAATTATTTCTCTCTAATATATACATGTGATTTTATAAGCATAAATCGATATGTTTAAAGAAATATTATTTTAGTGATACAAATTAATATATGAACATTATAGGAGAGAGAAGGGAAAGTTCTATTAAAAATCTTCCATGATTTGTAATATTGTGTAAGAATATAATGAGCATGCTTGCAAATGGTAAAGTGAAATAGAAATATCAACTATATTATTTTTATGAATGCAAAATCAACTAATAAAGGTTTTATCTATTAAAAAAGAAAGAGAACAGACATATATTAAATGCCTACTATGGCCCAGGCAAGCTAAGTGTTTTAAAATATTTTATTTGACCAAGATAATCTATGAATACCTTATCGTTTACTTCAGAAACACTTTTCTATACAAACAATAAAACATCTTTACACAATAAACCTATTTATATTCCATAACAGCTTAATTTTATTAATTTTATCATCCTTTAAAAAAACCTCTAGTTCACAGGGTCACAGAAACTAACAAGGTCCCAGGAAGAGACTGATCCATCCCTGGAAAAGACTGATCCTCTGTCATCCACTGAAGACATGATAAACAGCCTTACAAAACCTGTAAGGACAGCTATGGTTTGATGAAGAGAATACTGGATTTAAAATCAAGTTCTACTAACTGATCAAGTTGCTTTGCCTCTCTTAGCCTCAATATATTTATAACATGAGAATAATAATATTGCTTTATCTTCTACTACAAAATTGTTTTGAAGACCAACTGAAATGTATGTAAAATGTTTCCAAAGCTTTAAGCACTATATAAGTATGAGGAAAAATATTTTTGCTGCTGTCATTTTTATTTCTATGAATACATACCTAGAGCTTTCAGGTCTGAAGTAATTCTCAATGAAGGTGAGCTAGTTTAGATAATCAGCAAAGGGTAGGGTGATCATGTTAAATTTCAATCTTCACCTTTTTTTTTTCTATGTACAGAACATCAGAACCACTACTTTGTCTTCAAAGATCTGAACACCAATTTCAACTTGAGGGCATCATGGTGGTAAAAGTAGAGCCAGTTTATCCATCATTCAATAATATAACAACCACAAGATCAAAGCTCAGTCAGCACCATGGCCAGCAGAAGATTGCTCTAAAACATGGCGACTTGTATCACTACCAAAGCTATTATCCTAACTACATCTTTCAGCAATTATACTCTAAAAGTTCTCAGATACTGATAGTCATTTGACTATTTTGATATTAACTCTTTTTTTCTCCATTCATAGGTAGGAAAGACTAATCCTGTATGGCCTATTCTATTCACCATTATTCTTACCAATGCATTATATGTGAAGCAAAAAGTTAAATTCACACTATACTCTTATTACTACTTTTGTAATTCTACATATATCATTTAACCTTTATCAGTCTCAGTTTTTTCACTTGTAAAATTAGAGGGTTAAACCAAATGATCACTAAAGACCCTAAGCATCGAGTTCAGTAGCATAGTACTGTGAATTATGTACAAATCACTGAATTTAGATTCAGAAGACTGGGTCCAAATCTTGTCTCTGCCATTTATACCTGCTGATCCATAGGCAAGTTACCAAATATCTCTGAGTCTCAAGTTTTAATCAGAAAAATGAAAGGATTGGATTATTAAAGCACCAGAGACCTATTCAGTCCTGAATATATGATTCTCAATCCACGATCGTCTACACCAGTCATGCCTGTGAATCTGTTCATTCAAGCCAAGTGTTTCCAAATGGAATTATATTTTTTGGTTTGATGTATTCCTTTTTCCTGCAATTAGTCTCTATGAATATATATATAGAGAACTAAAAATAAAGTAAAATCAAATACCAAGAAAGAGGATTTTTTTTTTCATTTAAGAACCTGGCTAAGAATTAATCAAATGCTTTTTAAATAAAAGTACAAGTTGACCTGAAATTCAATTAAATAAAAATATGCTTATTAATCACTTACATGGAAATCGGAGTGTTAACTCTGGCAGAAGCACAAATTTTAATTGAATTTATTCTTGAAATCCTCTGATTTATTGATCTCCTTCTATCATGAAAATCTCAAAAGTCTCTAACATAGATTTTTTTCTAACATTCTTTTCTTCCTTTATGTCCTTTTCCTCTTAACTATTCCCAAGATTCACTTATTGACTTCATGCCTTTTACTTCCAAGTCCTAATTTCTTTCCTTAACTCAATGCCTGAATCATCAAGCTTACCCTTTGTTTTAACACTGATCTGTCCAACCAGTTTCCCAAACTATGTCCAATCCTGAACTCTAAACCTGCTGCTTTCTTCTATTCTCCAATTCATATTGATAGTATTACTATTATCCCACTCACCTGAGTTGTTGAACCTTGAATTTTCCCTGTCTCTTATCTTCCTATATCTAATCAGTGCCAGGACATGTTGATTAAGTTTCCACAACATGTATCACAATGTACCACTTTTCTATTTATACTTTCAACATCCTAATTGAGTTTCTCATGACTGCATACCTATAAGACTACTGCAACTGTCTCATCAACATTCTTCCTATCTATATTATTGATCATTCTTTCTATAGCACAGGGAAGCCTCAGGATGGAGAGGCCTGGCATGAGAAATTTGGTGGAAGGTTCTTAGCCAAAATAAAGCAGTGTTGGCTCCTCTGACCTGCCTCAGAAGCTCTAGGAGCAGACTTCAACATTTAAAAATTAACAAAAAAGACAAAAAGAGATCTGACCATGGAGAGCTACTATGGAAACAGGGAAGAACAGAACACAAACCCAAAAGAAGAAAACAAAAACTAAACACCTTCAGGGGAAACTTCAAGGAAAGATATAAAGTGATCTCTAACTCAAAAACCCTCTTATATAGGAGTTCAAAAAGGATCTTAAAAGAGGGTGAAGAAAAATGGGAAAAGGAAACAAGAGCTTTGAAGGAGAGTTTTGAAAAGGAAACAAAGAAATGACTGAAAAAAAAATTTGAAATAGATTTCATGAAATGCCAAAAAAAAAAAGTCCTTGAAAAATTAAAAAAAAAATGGTTAACTGGGAAAAGAGAACAACTACTGAAAAATAATTTGTGAAATGGAAAATAAATCCACCAAAGAAAACAACTGTTAATCTGGGCAATCTGCATTTTTGTAAGTATTCATCCATTCCATTTAAATTATCAGATTTATTGGCATAAAATTAGAGAAAAACTCCTATTATTGCTCTAGTTTCCTGTTCGTTGGTGAAAAGTTCAACCTTTTCATTTTTGATACTAACAATTTGTTTTTCTTCTTTTCTTTTTCTAATCAAATTAATTAAAGTTTATTTTATTGGTTTCTTTATAAAACCAACTCTTACTTTTTTATTAATTCAATAGTTTTCTTAGTTTCAATTCTATTAATCTCCCCTTTTATTTTCAGAATTTCAAATTCTATGTTTAATTGGGGGTTTTTAATTTGTTCCTTTTCCAGCTTTTAAATTGTAATCCCAATTAATTGATCTTCTCTTTATTTTATGCAAGTAAGCATGTAGAGATATAAAATTTCCCATAATAACTGCTTTGGTTGCATCCCACAAATTTTGGTATGCTGTCTCATTATTGTCATTCTTTTGGATGAAATTATTGATTGTGTCCATGATTTACTATTTAACCCATTCATTCTTTAGGATTAGATTATTTAGTTTCCAATTAATTTTTGGTCTATTTTTCTCTGGTCTTTTATTGCATGTGATTTTTATTGTATCATGATTTGAAAAAATGCATTTACTATTTCTGCCTTTCTACATTTGATTTTGAGGATTTTAGGCCCTAATACATGGTCAGTTTTTGTATAGATTCCATGTACTGCCAAGAAAAAAGTACATTCCTTTCTGTCTCCATTCAATTTTCTCCAAAAGGTCTATAATACTTAAATTTTCTACAATTCTATTTATCTCCTAAAGTTCTTTATTATTTATTTTGTGATTCAATTTATCTAGTTCTGAGAGAGCAAGGTTGAGATACCATACTAGTATAGTTTTGCTGTTTACTTCTTCTTGCAAGTCCCTTAACTTCTCCTCTAGGAATTTTGTACATATATGTTTAGTATTGATATTACTTCATTATCTATGGTACCTTTTAGTAGGATGTAGTTTCCTTGCTTATCTCTTTTAATTAGATCTATTTTTACTTTTGCTTGATCTGAGATCAGGATTTCTACCCCTGCTTTTATGTTTTACTTCACCTGAAACATAATAGGTTCTGTTCCAGCCTTTTATCTCTACTCAAATTTATCACTCTGCTTTAAATGTGTTTCTTGTAAACTACAAATTGTTGGTTTCTGGCTTTTAATCTAGTCTGCTATCTACTTACATTTTATGGAAGAGTTCATCCCATTCACATTCAAAGCTAAAATTACTAACTGTATTTATGGCCATCTTGTTTTTATGTAGTTATATAGTTTTATGTAATTATGTAGTTTCTCTTTCCTTTCTTCCTTTTCTTTCTCCCCAGTATTTTGTTTCTGACTACGTTCTTCCTCAAACAGCCCTCCCCTTTTACAGTGTCTCCCCCATTCTTATCTTTTTCCTCATCTTCTCTGTTCTCTCTTCTATTAACCTTCCCCTTTCCTTTCCCCCTTTCCATCCTACTTCTCTATAGGGTAAGACAAGCTTTTCTGTGAAGCTAAATGTGTCTAATATTCTATCTTTTAGCCAAATCTGATGAGAGTAAGATTCACCCCCTTCCCTTCCTTCCATCAAATGCAATAGGTTCTTTTTGCCTCTTCATAAAAAGCAATTTACCCTATTTTAAGTCCATATTCCTCTTCTTCTAGTAGAATCACTTTTCCTCCTCCAGTACCTTTTTTATATCACAATAAAATCAAATTATATGTTTACCTTCTAAGTATATCCATAACAGAGATACAGATATTGAGAGTTAAACATATCATCTTTCCATATAGGGATATAAGCTTTTTAACTTTTAAAAGAAAGTTATTTTGGGGCAGCCAGAGCCAAGATGGTGGAGAAGACACACGTGTCTATGTAAGTTCTCCCTTATCCTCAGACTACTTTTTTTAATGAAATAGCCTCAGAATTAGTGCTTGACTGTCAAAACCCATGAATATTGGGAGTACAACACATTAACAACAGAAGACCATCTCAAAATTCACCAGAAAAGGTCTGTTTTTGCTTGCAGTCAGGGATGGCTAGGTCACACACAGGGTCAGGCAAGTTGGCAGTGAGAGCATGGAAGACAGCTCATGCTGAGCAGACCAGAGGGGTGTGGGGGGTGGTCTCAGCCTGTGGAAAATTTGCAGGGAGAACTTTTCCACATTGCTACTTTGCTCTAGGAGCAAGTCAGTAGATCAGCAGAGAAGCTGTAAACAGAGTGGCTAAAGACTATAACCTCAAAATGCTAGAGTCGCTCTGGACTGGGCCATACCCATCCAGCAGTGGGAGGAACTCAGAATGATCTCAGCCCACAACTGCTGATTCCAGTGCAGATGCTGATCCCAGCACAGCCATTCTTGTCCCACTATTGCTTCACTGCTACTTTCTGTTGTCTGTAGAGGAAGCTCGGTAACAACACACTGCCCCCAAAACAACAGCAGTTGTTTTTGTTTGTTTGTTTGTTTGTTTTATGGGTTTTTTTTTTGTCAAAATGAGTAAAAAAGCAAAGCAGGCTCTAACTGTAGATAGCTTTTATACTGAAAGAGAGCAGACTTCAAACCCTGATGATACTAAAAGCAGATCTTCTCCAGATGAAGCCCCAAATGATATAACCTGATCCCCATCACATATGGCTGTCATAGAAGAAATTTAAAAAGTTCTCAAAAGAGAGCTAGAAGAAAAATGGTGAAAGGAAAGGGAAGCTTTGCAAGAGGGTCTAAATAAGTCATATTACTCATTCACAGATGAGTGGATAAATAAATCAATTCCCTGAAAAGCAGAATTAGTGAATTGGAGAAAGAAAAAAGCTCCCTAAAAATAAAATTGGTGAAATGGAAAAAAAAATTCATAGAACAAAACACCTCATTCAAAATTCAGTTGTACTATTACAAAAAGAAATTCAAAAAATGAAGAAAATAATCCATTAAAAATCAGACTTGAACAAATGGAAATGGAAATCAAGGAGATACCAAGAATCAGTCAAGCAAAACCAAAATATATATATATATATAAAATGTTAAATACCTACTTGGGAAAACAACAGATCTGGAAAATAGATGTAGGAGAGATAATCTAAGGATTATTGAACTTCCCGAAAATCATGATGAATAAAAAGAGCCTAGACACTATTTTTCAGGAAATCATCAGAGAACTGGCCAGATGTTATAGAAACAGAAGGTAAAATAGACAGTTAAAAATTCATCAATCACCTATGGAAAGAGATCCCAAAATCAATACTCCAAGAAATATTGTGGCTAAATTCCAGAACTATCAGACCAAGAAAAAATACTACAAACAGCTAGGGAAAAAAAATCCACTACGGAGGAGCCACAATAAGGATTACTCAGGATCTAGCAGTGTCCACATTAAAGGATCAAAGGGCCAGGAATCTGATATTCTGAATGAGTAAGGAACTTGGTATGCAGCCAAGAATAACTTACTCAGCCAAAATGAGCATTTTCTTCCAGGGAAGAAGATGGACATTCAATGAAATAGGTGAAATTCATCTATTTCTGATGAAAAAAGTGGAACTAAACAAAAAGTTTGACCTCCAAATATAAGACTCAAGAGAAACATAGAAAGGTAAAAAGAAATCTTGGGAACTATATCTCTGCTATAAGTATATATAAAGAATATATGTATAATTTGGCTTTACTGTTATAATATTAAAAAAAAGAAGCTAGAGGTGGAAAGGAAATTGTACCAGAAAAAGGAAAAAATAGAAGTATTACATCTCACAAAGATGCAAAGGAAACCTATTATATCTCAAGGAAAAAAGGAAAGGGGATGAACATAGTGTGAATCTTACTTTCATCAAAATTAGCTCAAAGAGAAAATATTAGCCATATTCGATTTGCAGAGAAACTTCTCCCATCTCATTGAAAAGTGGGAGGGGGAAAGTGAAAAGGGAAGGAGTAAGCTAAATATAAGGGAATACAGAAATTTTAAGGGAAAGGTTCAAGAAAAGGGGAGGGACTCTAAAGTGGGGGAGACATCCTAAAGAGGAAGGGCTGCCTGAAGCAAGTGGTGCTCACAAGTTTAATTCTGGGGAGGGGGATAAGGGGGATAGAAAAGAGAGAATTTCCATTTCATCAAATCTATTTTTAATGAGTTTTCTTTAGATAATTTCTGTTTTTCCTTTTCCAAACTCTCTTGCCAAGTTCCCATTTCCTTTTCACATTTTTCTACTAATTCTCCTTTAATACTTTTTTTGAATTCTTCCAAGAGAGCCTTGTGAAATGGAGATCAACTCTTATCACCCTTTGTAGCTTCATCTGAAGATAATTTGCCATTAGGATCCTCAGGGTTTGAGGTTTGTTATTCTTTCTCCAAAAAAGTCTATTTATAGTCAGCTTTTTTTTAGTTTTTTGCTTTTTTGCTCATTTCATTTAAAAGTTGAGTTCTGCTCTTAAGGCAAAGGCATGACAGCAGCTTTAGGTTTCCCTGGGACCTCTGCTGCTGACTGAGTTCCCGTACTGGGTAAGTGTGGCTAGGTCCTGCGTTTTCCTGGGGTTCAGAGGCTCACTATTTGCCTTTGTATTTGCTTTTGGTGTCTCACAGTTAATTTAATGATCAACCGGCTTGTAAACAGGACAGAGTAGCTTAAGAGCTCCCCAGTAGATTCCCTGCAATCACCACATATCCCTGGTTCCCGGCTCCAAATTCCTTGTTCTGCATCTGCCCTTGGAAGCATCTCCCCTTGCCTGATTGAAACAGACCTTTTTTTGAAGTTCTTCCAAAGTATCTTTTTCTGGAAATGTGTTACCCTCCAATTATTTATGGGTTCTATTACTTCAAAACCAAGTCAGAGGCTTGATCTGGTGTTGATCTGAGGGACACTAAGAGGACCTCACATAAAGATATGTCTACTCTCCACCATCTTGGCTCTGCTCCTGTCCAATACACTTGTGATGGAAAGATCTATCTGCATCCAGAAATAAAACTATGGATACTGAATGTGAATAGAAGTATAGTATTTTCACCTTTTTGTTGTTGTAATTGTTTGCTTTTTTTCTTTCTCATGTCCTTTTCCCCTTTCAAACTGATTTTTCTCTCACAGCATGACAAACATGGAAATATGTTTAGAAAAACTGCACATGTTTAACCTAAATTGGATTACTTGCTGTCTAAGAGAAGGGGAGAGATGGAGGTAGGTAGAAAAATTTGGAACACAAGGTTTTGCAAGGATGACTGTTGAAAGCTATCTGCATATATTTTGAAAAATAAAAAGCTATTATTAAAAAATAAAATGGTCTTCTGGTTAATTCCTGAATTACCTATATGTGCATTTTTATGCTCCATTTCTCGATAATGTGATACCCCATCCTAATATCTGTATTTTAGATTTCATCTCTTCAAGATTCAGTTCAGACACTTCCTCCATGAAGCATTCTCTGATTCTCCCAGGTTGTAATGTGTTTTCCACCTTTTCAAATCTCTCTCTTTTCACTCTGTCATATCCCCCCCTTTTGCTATATTTATCTGTGTATATGTCTCACCCTCTTCTCTCTTCCCCTCTTCCTCAGTTAAAAAACAAAACTAAGAGCTTTTCCTTAAAAGTGTATGATTATCTATGTACTCCAAATATTCCACACAGGGTCTTTCATGAAGCAAATGCTTAATAAATATTTGTTGAATTAAACTGATAAGATGTGTTCTTTTCCTTTACATATCTTGGAATTTATTAAGTTTTGTGAGACATACTTAATGGTTTCAATTTAAAATCATATATGCTCAGTGCATAAAACAAATTTAGATAAAATGGCAAAGGGGTCTAAAGTTAGGGGGAAATTACAGCAAGAAAATAGTCTTGATAATGGAGTTGGCATTTTGAGGAAAGATTTTAAATATGGGTAGAAATTGAACAGAAAATAGATCATGAGCATCATAGAGTGGTATTTCATGCACATAGAACAGTAAGAAAAAATTGCATAGGAGAGAAAAATCAGAAAATATTGAGAGAATACTAGTAGCCCAATCTATCTAATCTACTGACTGCCTTCCACAAATACCTAATCAAACATTCTTTTAGATTAGATTGACTCAGTCCCAATTAGATGAACTGAAGAAATCACAGGGGCATCTTCAGTGATCATAAGACCACACTAACCATCTGGTAAGTTCCTTTGATTATATTCTATTCTTTTGTATAGAGACCCAGTGTGAATATGAATTTATCATTTGTGGCTCTAATCACTGGCTTAAGTCTTAACTAAATATTTGCCTATCACTATATAGATATAACCTTTACCTGGATAAATGAAAAAAAATTACTCAAAGAAAAAGTATACACTTTGCTTATGGAACTGACAAATAAGACAAAATGGTCTGAAACTGGAGTCTTGGAGAGATAGATAATGGTTCTCTGCTTTCTTAAAGATTAAAATACCTAAGGGGTACATAAATATCTTTTCCCCAAGTTCCTCATTCTAAGAAAGATTATTTCTCAGTAGAACAAAAAAGAGGAAAAATACCATTGTGTTTACTTAGTAAATGGAGGAACTGAGGATTTTGCAAAATCAATTTCTTTTCTTTATCTAATAGTGTCATTTTGAACTAGCATATAATCTAACTAGTATTAGATGTTTTCAGTAGAAGAACTATAATTTGCTATTTCAACCAGGCAGTGGGTGTTTCTATTCAAGCACAGAAAATTATGTTGGGGAATGAAAAATGCTGTTAGCTCAATTCACTGTGGGTCACCTTAATATCAATGGAGCAGTGAAGCCTTGCACCTAGCCTAAGTGGCTAAACAATGGCAATGTAAAATGATTAAAATTTTCACTTTTGGTTCAAGGGATGTTCCAAAATGAATATAATTATCCAGAGGTATTCAAAGACTTACTTGTTTGATGGTGAAGAAATAATCAGTAATAAAAAACATTAATCATAATACTGATGCATATTGTCCTATAAAATGAAATACAGAATTGGTGTACGATTTATTATATATGTACATATACACAAATAAATGTGTTAACTTTAAAAATGCACATATATATTTAATAAAAGACAAAATCTTCTCTATTGAGAGATATATCCTTGTATTTAAAAAATATTTATTATACAATATCTATAGCATACAAAGTGACTCTCATAATTCAGTAACTGAATGATATTTAACAAATTGCCAGCATAATAAACTATAAAATAAGGAAATAGGATCAGTAGAGGAAAAAAGGGACAGCTAAAAGGACCCAAAGTACCTTTTTTGTAAAACCTGAATGAAGTGGCATAAAATCTTGAAAACTATGTTTTCTTCCTCAGGATTTGCCTTGATGACAAAGTTGAAATGGATATCACTCAAGATGATATAATTGTAGCTAGCTGAAATTAATTTATTTAAATGACCTTTGAATTAATCTTTGTTTTTCATTTCTATGTCCTTTTTAATTGGTAATGATGCAGGAAAAAAGGAAAGGAGGAAGGAAAAATGGAAAAATAATTATAAGGTAAATAGTTCATATTTATTTGTCTCAACACAATTTTGGATAAAAGGAAGTGATAAGGGACATTGATCTTGATATATGTGCATAAAAAAGATGAACTGAATTTCTAGTGTAAGAAATTCTCAGTTCTATATCTCTAGCCCTATAATCTTTAGCATTATATAATACCCACAAGATGATACTCAAACAAACAAACAAGATGATCTTTTGCCCAGAAAAACTAACATATGAAAGCTTAGGTTAGTTTATTTGTTTGTTTTGGACTGGGCTTGAATTCTATAGCTTAAAAAGAGGACGTTGTCACTCCAAAATCCTAATAATATACCATTATCTGCTTTTTGCTACAATTTCTTTTTTTTTAGAAATAAATATAAGAAGGATGCTGATACTCAACAGGAGTTTTGAATTAGTCTTATATAGCTCTAACTCCCTACAATCCCATTTATTTTGTTTAATCTCTAAGAACTAAATTTATTGAAATATTAACAATTCGAAGATTTTCTTGTTCAACACCTTATGTTTTTGAATGTCATATTGAACATAATTTTTTTCTCTCTCTTTTTTTAATTAATTAATTTATTTTTTATAACTTTTTATTGACAGAACCCATGCCAGGGTAATTTTTTTACAACATTATCCCTTGCACTCACTTCTGTTCAATTTTCCCCTCCCACCCTCCACCCCCTCCTCTAGATGGCAAGCAGTCCTATATATGTTGAATATATCATAGTATATCCTAGATACAATGTATGTGTGCAGAACCAAACAGTTTTCTTGTTGCACAGGAAGAATTGGATTCAGAAGGTAAAAATAACCTGGGAAGAAATGCAAGAATGCAAACAGTTTACATTCATTTCCCAGTGTTTTTTTCTTTAGGTGTAGCTGTTTCTGTCCATCATTGATCAATTGAAGCTGACTTAGGTCTCTTTGTCAAAGAAATCCACTTCCATCAGAACACATCCTCATACAGTATCGTTGTTGAGGTATATAATGATCTCCTGGTTCTGCTCATTTCACTTAGCATCAGTTCATGTAATTCTTTCCAAGCCTCTCTGTATTCATCCTGCTGGTCATTTCTTACAGAACAATAATATTCCATAATATTCATATACCACAATTTACCCAACCATTCTCCAATTGATGGGCAGCCACTCAGTTTCCAGCTTCTAGCCACTACAAACAGGGCTGCCACAAACATTTTGGCATCACTGGTCCCTTTCCCTTCTTTAGTATCTCCTTGGGATATAAGCCCAGTAGAAACACTGCTGGATCAAAGGGTATGCACAGTTTGATAACTTTTTTGGGTATAATCCCAGATTGCTCTCTAGAATGGTTGGATTCATTCACAACTCCACCAACAATGTATCAGTGTCCAAGTTTTCCTGCATCCCCTTCAACAATCATCATTATTTTTTCCTTTCATCTTAGCCAATCTGACAGGTGTGTAGTGGTATCTCAGAGTTGTCTTAATTTGCATTTCTCTGATTAATAATGATTTGGAACACTCTTTCATATGAGTGGCAATAATTTCAATTTCATCATCTGAAAATTGTCTGTTCATATCCTTTGACCATTTGTCAATTGGAGAATGGCTTGGTTTCTTATAAATTAGAGTCAGTTCTCTATATATTTTGGAAATGAGGCCTTTATCAGAACCTTTAACTGTGAAGATGTTTTCCCAGTTTGTTGCTTCCCTTCTAATCTTGTTTACATTAGTTTTGTTTGTACAGAAGCTTTTTAATTTGATGTAATCAAAATTTTCTATTTTGTGATCAATAATGGTCTCTAGTTTGTCTTTAGTCACAAATTTCTTCCTCCTCCACAAGTCTGAGAGATAAACTATCCTATGTTCCTCCAATTTATTTATAATCTCATTCTTTATGTCTAATTCATGGACCCATTTTGATCTTATCTTGGTATACGGTGTTAAGTAATGAGTCCATGACCTAATTTCTCCATACTAATTTCCAGTTATCCCAGCAGTTTTTGTCAAATAATAAATTCTTATCCCAAAAGTTAGGATCTTTGGGTTTGTCAAACACTAGATTGCTATAGTTGACAATTCTGTCTTGTGAACCTAACCTGTTCCACTGATCAACCAATCTATTTCTTAGCCAATACCAAATGGTTTTGGTGACTGCTGCTTTATAATATAATTTTAGATCAGGTACAGCTAGGCCACCTTCATTTGATTTTTTTTCATTAATTCTTTTGAGATTCTTGACCTTTTATTATTCCATATGAATTTTGTTGTTATTTTTTCTAGATCATTAAAATATTTTCTTGGAAGTCTGATTGGTATAGCACTAAATAAATAATTAGTTTAGGGAGTATTGTCATCTTTATTATATTCTCTTGGCCTATCCAGGAGCACTTAATATTTTTCCAATTATTTAAGTCTGACTTTATTTGTGTGGAAAGTTTTTTGTAATTTTGCTGATATAATTCCTGACTTTCCTTTGGTAGATAGATTCCCAAATATTTTATGCTGTCGACAGTTATTTTGAATGGAATTTGTCTTTGTATCTCTTGCTGTTGGATTTTGTTGGTGAAATATAAAAATGCTGAGGATTTTGGGGGATTTATTTTATAACCTGTAACTTTGCTAAAGTTATGAATTATTTCCAATAGCTTTTTAGTAAAATCTCTGGGGTTCTCTAAGTATACCATTATATCATCTGCAAAGAGTGATAGTTTGGTTTCCTCATTGCCTATTCTGATTCCTTTAATGTCTTTCTCGACTCTTATTGCCGAGGCTAGTGTCTCTAATACAATATTGAATAATAATGGTGATAGTGGGCAACCTTGCTTCACTCCAGATCTTACTGGGAAAGGTTCCAGTTTTTCCCCATTGCCTACGATACTTACTGATGGTTTTAAATATATGCTCCTGACTATTTTAAGAAAAGTCCATTTATTCCTATACTCTCAAGTGTTTTTATTAGGAATGGATGTTGGATTTTATCAAATGCTTTTTCTGCATCTATTGAGATGATCATATGTTTTTTGTTAGTTTGGTTATTGATATAGTCAATTATGCTAATAGTTTTCCTAATATTGAACCAGTCCTGCATTCCTGGTATAAATCCTACTTGGTCATAGTGTATTATCCTGGGGACGATTTTCTGTAATCTTTTTGCTAATATTTTATTTAAGACTTTAGCATCGATATTCATTAAGGAGATTGGTCTATAATTTTCTTTCTCTGTTTTCAGCCTACCTGGTTTAGGTATTAGTACCATGTCTGTGTCGTAAAAGGAGTTTAGTAGGACTCCTTCAATCCCTATTTTCAAATAGTTTATATAGCATTGGTTAATTGTTCTTTAAATGTTTGGTAGAATTCACATGTAAATCCATCTGGTCCTGGGATTTTTTCTTAGGGAGTTGGTTAATAGCTTGTTCTATTTCTTTTTCTAAGATGGGACTATTTAGGATATTTACTTCTTCTTCTTCTTTTTTTTTTATTATAGTAACTTTTTATTGACAGAATCCATGCCTGGGTAATTTTTTTTTTACAACATTATCCCTTGCACTCACTTCTGTTCTGATTTTTCCCTCCACCCTCCACCCCTCCCTAGATGGCAAAGCAGTCCTATATTGTTGAATATGTCCTAGTATATCCTAGATACAATGTGTGTGCAGATCCAAACAGTTTTCTTGTTGCACAGGGAGAATTGGATTCAGAAGGTAGAAATTGGAAGAAAAACAAAAATGCAAACAGTTTACATTCATTTCCCAGTGGTTTTTTTTTCCTTTGGGTGTAGCTGCTTCTGTCCATCATTGATCAATTGAAACTGAATTATGTCTCTTTGTCAAAGAAATCCGCTTCCATCAAATTACATCTTCATACAGTATCGTTGTTGACGTATATAATGATCTCTTGGTTCTGCTCATTTCACTTAGCATCAGTTCATGTAATTCTCTCAAGCTTCTGTATTCATCTTGCTGGTCATTTTCTTACAGAACAATAATATTCCATAACATTCATATACCTAATTTACCAACCATTCTCCAATTGATGGGCGGCCACTCAGTTTCCAGCTTCTAGCTACTACAAACAGGGCTGCCACAAACATTTTGGCACATAGAGGTCCCTTTCCCATCTTTAGTATCTCCTTGGGGTATAAGTCCAGTAGAAACACTGCTGGGTCAAAGGGTATGCACAGTTTGATAACTTTTTGGGCATAATTCCATATTGCTTTCCAGAATGGTTGGATTCGTTCACAGCTCCACCAACAATGTATCAGTGTCCCAGTTTTCCCACATCCCCTCCAAAACTCATCATTATTTTTTCCTGTCATCTTAGCCAATCTGACAGGTGTGTAGTGGTATCTCAGAGTTGTCTTAATTTGCATTTCTCTAATTAATAATGATTTGGAACCTCTTTCATATGAGTGGTAATGATTTTAATTTCATCATCTGAAAATTGTCTGTCCATAGGATATTTACTTCTTCCTCTGTTAATCTGGGCAAGCTATATTTTTGAAAGTATTCTTCCATTTCATTTTAAGTTGTCGAATTTATTGCATAAAGTTGGCAAAGTAATTCCTAATTATTGCTCTAACTTCCTCTTCATTAGTGGCGAGTTCTCCTTTTTCATTTTAAGATAACAATTTGATTTTCCTCTTTCCTTTTTTAAATCAGATTTACTAAGGGTTTGTCTATTTTGTTGGTTTTCATAGAACCAACTCTTAGCTATAATTAATTCAATGTTTTTTTTTACTTTCAATTTTATTTGATCTCTCCTTTTATTTTTAGAATTTCAAGTTTAGTGTTTGACTGGGGTTTTTAATTTGTTCCTTTTCTAGTATTTTTAGTTGAATGAATTCATTTGACCTTCTCTTTTCTATTTTATACAAGTAGGCCTCTAGAGATTAAATTCCCCTTATTACTGCTTTGGCTCATCCCCACATTTGGTATGATGTCTCATTATTGTCATTTTCTTGGATGAAGTTATTAATTATGTCTATGTTTGCTGTTTCACACAATCATTCTTTATGTATGGATTATTTAGTTTCCAATTATTTTTTGGTCTACTTTCCCCTTTTTGTTGAGTGTAATTTTATTGCATCCTGAAAAGGATGCATTTACTATTTCTGCCTTACTGCATTTGAATTTGAGGTTTTTATGTCCTAATATATGGTCTATTTTTGAATAGGTTCTAAGACCTGCTGAAAAGAAAGTGTACTTCTTTCTGTCTCCATTTCGTTTTCTCCAGAGATCTCTCATATCTAACTTTTCAAGTATTCTATTTACCTCTTTGACTTCTTTCTTATTTATTTTGTGGTTTGATTTATCTAATTCTGAGAGTGCAAGGTTGTGATCTCCCACTATTATAGTTTTGCTGTCTATTTCTTCTTGCAGCTCTCTTAATTTCTCTTTTAAGAATTTAGATGCTACACCACTTGGTGCATATATGTTTAATATTGATATTGCTTCATTATCTATGCTACCCTTTAGCAAGATATAGTGCTCTTCCTTATCTCTTTTAATTAGATCAATTTTTGTTTTTCCTTGATCTGAGATCAGGATAGCTACCCCTGCTTTTTTGACTTCACCTGAAGCATGGTAGATTTTGCTCCAACCTTTTACCTTTATTCTGCATGTATCTCCTTGTTTCAGATGTATTTCCTGTAAACAACATATTGTAGGATTCTGGCTTTTAATCCATTCTGCTAACCGTTTCCTCTTTATGGGGGAGTTTACCCCGTTCACATTTATGGTTAAAATTACCAGTTCTGTATTACTTGCCATCTTGTTAACCCCTGTTTATGCTTTTCTCCCTTCTTTCCCCTTAATCCCCCTTCCCAGTATTAAACTTGTGAGCACCACTTGCTTCTCACAGCCCTCCCTTTTTAGTATCCCTCCTCCCCACCTTAGAGTTGAACATAATTTTGTTTGTTAAAGTCAAATACCAATCAATTCTGAGGTGACTATATGTTTAATTAGAGCTGAAACTGCCACTCATTAATTATAGAACTAATTGTATTTTAAGAACATTTCCATATAGCTTGAAGAAACTGACTCATCTATTCCTAAAGAATGCCAAGTTCTTGGTCCTACAGAATTAATCTGAGCATTTATATATGATTGCATTGTGCCAAGATCGCTGCCCAAGCTATTTTCCTAGAACTCTAGTGTATAGACGAAAAAAAGTAGGTCACATTACCTGGTTGGGTTTTCTGTATCAGAATCAATGATAGGGAAATTTTCTATGAGTTTTTGATCCTTGATATTGTTAAATACCCAGGAAAAAAATTGGATCCTTGGATGCTAATCTGATTTTTAAAACAAAATGCTCAAAATAGCTGAAATAAAAAATGTTTGAATCAATTATTTTTATCAATGATAGGAATTTAGAATTAAGTTTAATTAGTCATTTATCCATTTCTTAACTTTAAAACTGCATGGGATTGGATCACAAATTGAAAGCATATAAAAATTGCACCTGAATTTATATCTCTCCAAAACCTTATCTAAACCCCCAGAAATAAAATCATTGCAAAAATTCCTTGAATATTTTTATATCTGTATGCTAGTGAATTTGCTGGCAAGAAAAAATCCCATAAATATGAAGAAGAAAGGGGGAAAAATCTATTAAATAAAGTAAATATTTAAGTTAATGATAATGTATTGGAAACACAATTTAAATTGGAAAACCAACTTGAATGCAAAGCAATTACTGACACATTTAATATTAGCCAGACTAATAAAACAGCAATTAGATCTCATTATATAACTATAAAATTGGTTTGTAATAGATTGATTGCACCAAATGCTCTGACTGATGTTTGATGGCATCATGGACAAGAGCTATTCCTTTTTATATTGCTGTGAGAGAAAAATCATAATTTCTCCTAATGGATTTAAAATGTTTGAGATTCATGCTTTCAGGTGGACTTCAAAGACAATGCAAACAAACAAACACAAAGAAAAGAAAAGAATAGCTATGGAGAACTCCATGTGCCTGTCTATTTCTTTACTCAGGGGAATCTGTTATTTGAGAATCTTCTTGCCAGCAGCACTGTTTGGAACTCTTAAGCAGACTAACTCCTTTGTTCATACTCAAGGTAGGTGTATGAGCTACTGGATGAAGGTGGCATGAAAGCACATATCCAAGTATATAATGATTACATGATCTTAGATATTTGAGATAGCAGACACTGTCAATGATTTGAAAGAATAAAGGAAAAAAAAGTGGGAGGACAGGGTAGAAGACCACTTTGCTATTCAGCAGAGAAAAAAGTCAGTATTGTGAAATGTGTTTATTTACTCAGCTAAATTCTTTAACTTCTGAAAGCCTTAGAGATGCTTATGGAGCATCTCTTAAGAGAAATAGGATTAAATGGGTGGACATCTAGCTTTACTTCTGTAAACTGAAGACTAATAAAGTCTAAAGAAATGGAATGAGCTAAAGCTGATATATGGAGTTCACAGCAACAATAATAACAGCAGCAACTACCACAACAACAACAGCAACAACAACAAAATATGAAAGTCAAAGATTCAGAGTTATATCCTTATACTGATCTGTTATATCCTCATATCTCTTTTGGGAGTGTGGAGAAATACATTTCATTCTGTATTAATAGGGCATAGGTTAAGCCATATAAGCAATTGCCTACTGAATCCAGTTGTTATAAGTAGGAAAGGACTCACCCATTGTACAATACCTATTCAATACCCATAGTTTTTAGAGCACTATAGTGATGCAAATATATTTTAGGATTGTAAGAAGCTATGAGTTGATCAGATTACCTCCAATACAGAAGATCACAAACATTTGAGCCATTGGTAGCAGGTTTTCATTTAAAGAATGTTGTAACTGAAAAATTCACCACCCTAGGTTGGCACTAGGGTTGCCTTTATATACTTAGTGAGGCTTTTCCTAAAATAATAGATATGAACCTCACAATATGGAAAGTATATCAGCCCGGGCTTAGGAAACCTGGGTTCAAATTCTGCCTCAGCTACATACTGTGTGACCTCGAGCAAATCAAATGCCCTCTCTAATCCTTAATTTCTTCAACTGTAAAATTAAAGGATTGAACCAGATGGTGTCGGAAATCTTTTTTAAAAACTAAATCTTCAGTTTTATTATTCTATGACACTGTACTTGATGCTTCTTCATTTTGGTATAGCAAGACTAGACAGAGTTCATGTTGATGGGACAGTCTTTATCCTCCTCCTCTTCCTCCTATCATCATCATAAAAATTACTCATACTAATAGTAATCATAATGAACATTTATATAATCTAAAGTTTCAAAAGCATATCATCTCTACATTATTACAATGAAGCATCAGAGTAGGATTTTAGTGAAGAGATCCAAATAAATTGCTATTAAAACCTAGGGAATTGACAATCAAACAATTTTTTTCCCATTTTCTTTATTATTTTCATCAATGAGTTTCTATACTAACAAATTAAATTTGACAAATATCTTATGTAAGGCAGTGATTCTGAATTCTCATTCTCGAGCAATACATTACCATTTTTCAAGTTAGGTTGAATTGTTTACATTTGATTGATTGATTGATGATACAAATGATCATATCATTTGAAAGGTAACTGAAAGGGATTGTAGAAATTATCTAGTCCAATCTCTTCATTTTACATGATAGGAAACTGGGTCCCAAAGAAGTGATACCATGCCCAAATTGACATAATTAGACACAAATTATATAACTGAGGGTCGTTAATATTTTCTTACTCCCAAATACAGAAGTAAAATATTAAGCTTGAGTTACATTCAAGTTATGTATAATAATTTTAATTCATATCCAGACTTTACTAAAATTTTATAACATTTATAAAAAATAGTGAGATTAAGTAAAAAGTACAAGTAACATAATTGGTATTGAATAATATTTAATATTTTTCTTTAATAAATATTTTTTAAATTATTGATCTGCTATTTTTTCTCTTAAACTAAACTCCTGCTACTCCTAATAAACTCCTGTTATTTATTGATGGATAAGTCTTCAAATAAAGTATCAAAACAGAAGTTTTCTTCTTTTTTTCTTTAGAGACACTGCCTCCAAAGTATGTATTACCATGTTTTCTGAAATGAATAAAATAACTCATGACCAATATGCACTTTGTATTTGCTGTCTTCAATATACCCTTATTTTTCCACACAGGTAACTCTTGATATCTATTGTACAAATGCTAGGAACTTTATCTTGAATGAAACTGTATTTTCTAGGCATTTCAGTGGCTTTCTCCTCTCTTCTTCTCTCCTCTCCTCTTTTCTCTTTTTCTCTCCTCTCCTCTCCTCTCTTCTCCTCTCCTCTCCTCTCCTCTCCTCTCCTCTCCTCTCCTCTCCTCTCCTCTCCTCTCCTTGTGAAGACCGCGTATTTTAAAATCAGCTGGAGTCAGGAATTCGGGTTAGGGGAAAATTGTCAATCTTTATTCTCAGTGAAGAAAGATCGGAGGTGGAAGAGAATCGGTGATAGCAATGTGTGCAGCTGAGTCAAAAAGCTAGCTAGACCAACAGCCACACGACCAGCAGCTACAAGCATGGTACCCAGGCTCAATCTCTCCCCTCCTCTCTTCCTGTCTCTCTGCCTCCACCCACCAAAATCGTCATTTCCTATACAACACATCAGGACTTTCACAGAGAGTGAGCGGGGACCATTCTTTATCCAAGCATGTATATTAATAGAGTATAGTCCAATTACTATTTAGCCTTGGGACCTCAGTGCATCAATTCAAGCCTCAGCCCATTACATCTCCCACTTTCTTTTGTTTTAGAACACAGGTGGTCATGCCATCCCTGACTCCTCAGGGAGGTCAGAGCCCCCAAGGGGAGGTGATCACACCCTCCCTGACTTCTCAGGGAAGGAGGTGAAAGCACCGAAAAGGAGGTGATCACAGCCTCCCTGACTGCTCAGGAAAAGCGGTGAAAACACTAAAAAGGAGATGATCAAGCCCTCCCTGATATCTCAGGAAGGGAAATGAAAAGCACCAAAGGGAAGTGGGGGTTGCTAGCGGGTTTCTGGGCTGAAGGGTCTTATTATGCACAAACCCATCAGCATGGGAGATATTACTCAAGCACATAGCAATAACGCAGAGGCTATTAGGGATGACCCTCCCCTCAGTCAGTGCAGGCTCGATGTGGTGTAACAAACATGAATTGTACATGCAAGTAGTGGAATAACAAATAATATAAATCAACATGGTGTTGGAAAAGATCACCAGAAGTCCTAGAAGGAGGGTATGTAAACAACAGTCACACATACGCCTTCTTCAGCAGCCAAGAGAGTCCAAAACCAATCTATTGTCCATTGCTTCACATGTCAGGGAATCCAATGATCTCCCTGAGTTTTTGAAGTCCTGCAAAAGTCTTTTTATGTGTTAGGGGATTTATCAGAGAATCCAATGATTCCTGAGATCTGATCTCCTCTCCTCTCCTCTTTTCTCTTCTCTTCTCTTCTCTTCTCTTCTTTTTTCTTCTCTTCTTTCTCTCTCTCTCAAAGTCTCAACATTATATATATATATATATATATATATATATATAAATATATATATATACACACAGAGATGTGTATATCTAAAATATATATGTGTGTGTGTGTGTATATCTGATATATATATTAGATATACACATCTGTCTTTGTCTTTCTTATTCTTTATCAAAATGTACAAAACACAAACCATATATATATATATATAATATGTGCATATGTAATATATATATGCAAAGTTGGTGAGAAATGGAAGAATTATTTCTAATAGGCAAATTGAGAAATACTATTACTTAGGACTATGCTGGAATGAATCTTAGAAGTCATATAACTCAGTCTTTTTATTTTACAGAGGAGGAGACTAAACCAGAGATTTGAAGTTGCTTATTCATGGTCACATGGTAAGTCATGTCAAGATTCAGTAACATGTTGGCTCCCTTAAAACCCAGTGTTCTTCCAAATACACTGGTTTGCAATATAAAGCATAGAACTAGAATGAGGCTATGTCTTCATACTGAACAAAATAAGAATATTTATAGATCAAGCTACAAAGAACAAACCAACACATTCACAAACAAAAAAAAAATCATGAAATTAAGAAAGAAAGATGGGAATGGAATTATGAAAGAGGCAGAGGAATCAGAAAGACCTAGGTTCACATATTTAGCCTCAGACAGTTACTAGTATTATAACCTTGGGAAAGTTACTAATTTCTTTGACCCCCATTTTCCTCATCTGTAGGAAGTGAGTAATAATTTCTATAGTATTTGTTTTATGGTTGATGTATGAATTAAATTTATTTATGTATTCAAAGTATTGTGTACCACAAAGCTTTTAATCACCCATTAGACAATATTTTAACAATGCTAGTAATGTCCTGTACACTGTGCCAGGCACCCGAAATACAAAGACAAAAATAAAAGTCCCTAACCCCAAGAAATTTGCATTATTTGGGGGTATGCCATAAAATTTTCATCTACATGAATTTGAATTATTATTATCCTTTTTGCATGCACATGTTTATGTATATTATAGAGCTAATCAAGATTGATTTAAATAAAGAGGTATAATAAAAAAGAAATTCTTATTAGAAGTCTTCCAAGAATGATCTCCTTCAACACAAAGTATTGTTGAATGTATAGGTGATTACACAGTTTCAGAAAAGGACCCTCTGCGTTAATTCCTCCTTAGTGAATAAACTAACTTATCTCCTTCTGGGGAGAGGCAATGGTTCATCCTACCCTAAAAAAGGCACCCCATCAAAGAACTAACTGATACCCAGTCCTAAAAGCTAATGCACATATAAATATGTCCCCATATTAGTCTCCTTTATGTTCTTTAGTGTCTTTGCTTTGAAGAGAACAGTTTCCTTATTAAAACTCTTCAAAAGGCAGAAAATGCCTGGAACAAAGTAACTGTAACTGTAAAAATGTCCTTAAAGGCCAATTAGAAATTGCAATACTGGGAGTTTTATTACAACCAAATCCTCCTTAATTATCAATCAATGGATTCTGTTGGAAAAAAAATTCATATTCACTGCTGGGGAAATGATGCTAATTATTTTCTGTTAATTAAGCCTGTTCTGGGATTCAGACTGTCATCCTTCAACTAAAAGATTGACACATCAATGCTAACATAATGTTCAAGACACCTTCTTCTAAAGATTTTATAAGGAGCAATAATAAATTGACAGCATATTATTTTAAAATTCGTGAATAATCATGACTTTGTCTCTGAATGAAAAAATGTATATGCATGGAGTAATATGGTATGTATTTTTATATGTTACACTTTATAGCCCTGAAAATATTTAAAGAAGGCTTTTTTTAAAACATCATACTGTACACATTGATGATTTTATTAAGTAAATCAAAATGCTATATCTATATAATATTTAGGATGAAAAGAGACCTTAGAATAATCTTACCCATCATTTTCATGCTGTAAACTGAAATTCAGAAATTAAATAGATTTACCAAGATTACATAGTGGATGAATAGCATGCAGAACCTGGCAACAGTGACCATTTTTGCATTAGATACAACTAGTAGGCAGATTAAGCTTTGTCTGGGTCATAGTCATAACATGGAGGAAGGGAAATAAATAAGTACTATCAGATGTTATTCCACTTTCCTATATTTCTGAAAAGAAAACAAGCCCAGTTACAACTCCACTCTTATATAGATTGCTAACACCACTGAAACTAAGATGTGTAGGAGAAAAAAAAATACAGTCCATTCAAATAGCACCTTATTGGCTTAAGATGAAACCAAGTGTGTCCTTTAAAAAACAAAGTCCATTCAAACAGAAAACAGAAATGAGAGTGACTTATCCACCTTGATGATTCCTATTTCATAACTACCATATGATATGATATGATATAATACAAAACTAATATGAGTAAGTTTCACTTTCTTTGTGTTTAAATAAATATCCAAGCTTTATACCCTGGAGTGCAGATCCATTGCCCCAACCCAAATTATGGTTCAAAGCAGGAAAGGAATATATTCCATGCTTTTTTATTATTGCTTCATATAATTCCACCATGTTGCTTCATAAGACAGTCTGATTCTGACAAATGAAATTTAAAAATTAAACATTTCTTTAGAACTACCTAATTCATTGGACATGGTAAAATATTCAATCTCATTAAATGATGTGGACCATTTTCAGGTCAGTTGTTAAGTGACTAGTCAAATTATAGACAAAGGATTAAGTAGTATAGACATTGAGAAAATAACAGTTTGGTAACCTAATACATAAAAGCCATAATCTTATGTCCCTTATCTTGCCTCTTTTTCCTGCATTGAGTGGAGTGACCTAGCTTAAACACAGATGGGTTTCTAATAGGGGCCTAATGCAGTGTATGACCTTAGCCCTCATGACTGAGGATATGATAGAACTCTGAAAGTTGGTCGCTTGGAATGTAAAGACAAATAATTGAAGTATATGTTGCTATGGTAATAGATTCTCAGCACTGGCTATTTTTCATTTGGGTTGTTGAAGCTGAATCGGTCCTACCTGCAACCACATGGAATATCCAAAAGGAAATGGGATCTTACTTCACTATTTTTTTTTCCAGGAGTCTGGTTTACTTTAGTTGATATGCACCAGAGTTTCAGCTGAGAAGGGAAGATACTTTCCTTATTCAATCAGACCCAGACATCAACAGCATCTTACTGGCTTACGGTGAAACTGTCTCCTTTAAAAAACAATACAGTCCATTCAAACAGAAAATAGAAGTGATAGTGACTTATCCACCTTGATGATCATTTACATAATTGCCATAGTCAGTCCTGTTATGATACAAAGCTAATTTGGGCAAGTCCCACTCTCTTTGCGTTTATATATCTTTTCAATTTTTAAAATCAAAATCCCTTCATGGGTAAAGTATCACCTTTAGCAGTAGCTAGTGTAACATATTGACCCTTTTGTGTTTGGATAGTATTGTTGTTAAAGGGGGAGGAGAGGAAATGAACATTTGTATAAGAAAAAAATGATAAAAATCAATTTGTGAAGAAACAGTCTCCTGAATAAAATGTTTAGTGGAAGCATAGAAGTTTTAGGGGAGCAAATGGAGAATTATCCATTAGGTGAAGGTATAAAGATGATCAGTGTTTGAAATTACAACACTGACTAGGATAAAGTTAGCTATAGGACATGAGGATCTATAAGTTATTTTTCATTTCGGTACTTTTACACTTTTAATGGTTATGATAAAAATAAAAAGTGAACAACTTTGGGTGCCGGGAAAGATTATACAAAAACTATTGTGTTTGTGCTTTAAGAAAAGTAGATTTTTAAAATAAAATCCACAAAAATCATAAGCATTTTCACATGTTACCAACAGAAATTCCATTTAAAATAACTATAAACAATATAAAAAACTTGGGAGTCTACTTGACAAGACACACCCAGGAACAACTTTATGAATGAACATAATTACAAAACACTTTTCATACAAATAAAATCATGTATAAACATTTTGAAAATATTACTCATGGGTGGGCCAAACCAATATAACAAAAATGAAAATTTTACCTAAATTAATCTATTTAAGTCAATGCCATAGCAATCAAAGTGCCAAGAAATTATATTATAGAATTAGAAAAAGAATAATAAAATTCATCTGAAAGAAGAAAAGGTCAAAGCTATAAAGGGAGTCAATGAAAGAAAAATCTAAAGGAAATTGGTCTAGTCACACTGGATTTCAAACTATATTATAAAATGGCATTCATCAAAACAATATGAAACTGACTAAGAAATAGAATGGTGAATCAGTGGAATAGATTAGGTACACAATACATTATGGTAAATGACAACAGCAACCTAGCCAATACATTATAAACCAAAAGACCTAAGTTTTTAAAATAAAAATATATTATTCAAGAAAAATTTCTTGGAAACCTAGAAAACAGGAGGATAGAAATTAGGTATAGACCAATGTTCCATACCATACACCAAGATAACACCACAATTAGTGAATGATTTACACATAAAGAGTAATACCATAAGCAAATTAGAAGAACATGGGATAGTTTATGTCAGCTATATGTAGAAGGGAAGAATTTAGGACCAAATAAAATAGAGAGAATTATGAAATGTAAAATAACTTTGATTATATTAAATTAAAAAGAGTTTGCACAAATAAAATTGGAAGGAAAGCATAAAACTGAGGAGATTATTTCTAACAACTGTCATGGATAAAGGCCTCATTTCTCAAATATATAGAAAACTTAATCAAATATATTCATTCCCTAATTAATAAATGTTCAAAGGATTTGACCCAAAGCTTTCAGGTGATGAAATCAAAGCTATCTATGGTAACATAAAAAAATATTTTAAATTCATATTGATTGAGGCCTGAGCCAAGCCAACAAGGAGTAGATAGGTCTGTGTCTGAGCTCTTCCAGGCTTTCGTCAAGTAAATATCAGATTAAACCTCTGAACAGATTTTGGAGTGACAAAACCCACAAATATTTGGAGTGCAACTAATTTCTAGCAGAAGGTATTTTGGAAGAACTTCAGGAAAGGTCTATCTCAATTGGACAGTGGTGGGAGGAGGGGTTGCAGGCTAGCACAGATCAACTCAGTGCAATGCAGTATAGTGTAGGGAGATCAAGGGTAAAGAGGCCTCTCTGTGTTGGGGGAATCGAGTGAGAAGCTCATAGCCAAAATACAGCAACATTTGCAACTCTGTCCTGGTTCAGAAGCCAGTGGATCAGCAGACTATTTGTGAAAACTTAAACACAACTATGGAAGGCAAATAGTAAGCCTCTGAACCCGAGCAAAATGCAGGACTTGGCCACACCCATGAAGAACAAGAAGGAAGCCTGCAGCATCAGCCCCAGCATGAAATTACTGTCACCTGTAAAGGAAGCTTGGGACAATCTCTCCTTTACCATAAGAGCAGACCTTAACCTTTAAAAATGAGCAGAAAAAGGAAAAATAGCTCTGGCCATAGATAGCTATTATGGAGACAGGGAAGAATAGGTCTCAAACCTTGAAGACACCAGAGGCAAAACATCTCCAGGATGATATGAGTTGGTCCCTGTAATGTGCAGCTGTCTGGAGGACCTTGGTACCAGCCCAAGTTCTTGGTCTTAGAAGAAAACTGAAGAGGCAGAGCTCACATAGATGGTCAAACATGGAAACTATTTATTCCAAAATCTCTCAGCCTTATATACCCTAATACCCTTACATAGCACACCAGGCATGTGCGAACTATATACTGCATGTGCAGGATCACATAACCAATTTGCTATTGTATATATGATTCTTTTCCACTTGTTATCACTCTGATTTAATTACAACACAGGCTATCATCATCCCCTGACTTCTCAGGCAGGCCAAGAGCCCTTAGAGGATATGGGGAGCCAAACCAATCATTGTTAGCAAATTCCCTCTGGGATGAAGGATCTTAAACCTCACCCAGAGTTCCCCCACTATCTGTGGCCCTCTACAGGTCCCCATCTCACAAGTCTCTCTTGGAAGAATTCAAAAAGCATCTTAAAAGAGAGAAGAGAAATAGGAAAAGGAAATGAGAACTTTGAAAAAGAAAACATAGAAATTATCTGAAGAAAACCACTCCTTAAAGAATAGTTTTAATGAAATGAAAAAAGAAAACAAATCCTTGAAAAACAGAATTTCTGAAATGGAGAAAAAAATCCAATGGACAAAATAATTCATTTAAAAGTTCAATTGGCCACATGCAAAAGGATAAAAAAGCTAATTCCCTAAAAATTAAAATTGAACAAATAGAAATGAATGACTTAATGAAACATAAGAAATCAGTCAAATAAAAATAAAAACATAACACATAGAAGATAATGTAAAATAATACATCAGAAAAATAACTGAACTGAAAAATAGACCCAGAAAAGACAATCTAAGAATTATTGAACTACCTGAAAAAAAGAGCCTAGCCATCTTTCAAAAAACCATCAAGAAAAACAGCCCTGATGGTCCTAAAACTAGAGGGTAGAATAGCCATTGAAAGAATCCACCAATCATCTCCTGAGAGAGACCCCCAAAAGAAAACTTCAAGGAATACTGTACTTCAATTTTAGACTTATCAGATCAAGGAGAAAATATTGCAAGTAAACAGAAAGAAACAATTCAAGTATTGAGGAGCCACAGTTAGGATTGCCCAGACCCTAGCAGCTTCTAGTTAAAAGATTGTAAGGGCCTGGAGTATGTTATTCTGGAGGTCAAAAGACTGGACTGTAGCCAAGAATTAACTATCCAGAAAAATGAAGCATTGTCTTTCAAGTGAAAATATGTAATGAAATTTGGGGTTTTCATTTAGTTTTAACGAAAAGATCAGAGCTAAACAGGACATTTGGTCTTTAAACACAGTTCAAGAGAAGCATAGAAACGTAAAAAGGGAAGGAAAAAACTATGTTTTTAAAGATTAAAATGTTTACTAGCCTCGGCAATAAGAGTCGAGAAAGAGATTAAGGGAATCAGGATAGGCAATGAGGAAACTAAACTATCACTCTTTGTAGATGATATGATGGTGTACTTAGAGAAACCCAGAGATCCTACTAAAAAGCTATTAGAAATAATCCGTAACTTTAGCAAAGTTGCAGGTTATAAAATAAATCCCCATAAATCCTCAGCATTTTATATATCACCAACAAAATCCAACAGCAAGAGATACAAAGACAAATTCCATTCAGAATAATTGTTGACAGCATAAAATATTTGGGAATCTATCTACCAAAGGAAAGTCAGGAATTATATCAGCAAAATTACAAAAAAACTTTCCACACAAATAAAGTCAGACTTAAATAATTGGAAAAATATTAAGTGCTCCTAGATAGGTCCAGCGAATATAATAAAGATGACAATACTCCCTAAACTAATTATTTATTTAGTGCTATACCAATCAAACTTCCAAGAAAATATTTTAATGATCTAGAAAAAATAACAACAAAATTCATATGGAATATTAAAGGTCAAGAATCTCAAAAGAATTAATGAAAAAAATCAAATGAAGGTGGTTTAGCTGTAATTTGATCTAAAACTCTATTATAAAGAGCAGTCACCAAAACCATTTGGTATTGGCTAAGAAATAGATAGTTGATCAGTGGAATAGGTTAGGTTACAAGACAGAATAGTCAACTATAGCAATCTAGTGTTTGACAAACCCAAAGATCCTAACTTTTGGGATAAGAATTTATTATTTGACAAAACTGCTGATAACTGGAAATTAGTATGGAGAATTAGGCATGGACCCACACTTAACACCGTATACCAAGATAAGATCAAAATGGTCCATGAATTAGACATAAAGAATGAGATTATAAATAAATTGGAGGAACATAGGATAGTTATCTCCAGACTGGAGGAGGAAGAAATTTGTGACTAAAGAAGAACTAAACCATTATTGATCACAAAATAGAAAATTTTGATTACATCAAATTAAAAAGCTTCTGTACAAACAAAACTAATGCAAACAAGATTAGAAGGGAAGCAACAAACGGGAAAACATCTTCACAGTTAAAGTTCTGATAAAGGCCTCATTTCCAAAAATATAGAGAACTGACTTAATTTATAAGAAACCAAGCCATTCTCCAATTGACAAATGGTCAAAGGATATGAACAGACAATTTTCGATGATGAAATTGAAATTATTACCAATATATGAAAGAGTGTTCCAAATCATTATTAATCAGAGAAATGCAAATTAAGACAACTCTGAGATACCACTACACACCTGTCAGGTTGACTAAGATGACAGGAAAAAATAATGATGATTGTTGAAGGGGATGCAGGAAAACTTGGACACTGATACATTGTTGGTGGAGTTGTGAATGAATCCAACCATTCTGGAGAGCAATCTGGAATTATGCCCCAAAAGTTATCAAACTGTGCATACCCTTTGATCCAGCAGTGTTTCTACTGGCTATATCCCAAGGAGATACTAAAGAAGGAAAGGGATTGTATGTGCCAAAATGTTTTTGGCAGCCCTGTTTGTAGTGGCTAGAAACTGGAAAATGAATGGATGCTCATCAATTGGAGAATGGTTGGAAATTGTGATAGGAATATTTGGGAATATTATTTTCTGTAAGAAATGACCAGCAGGGTTATAAAAAAACCCACATAAGTCATCGCATTCTTATATATCACTAACAAAATCCAACACAGAGTTACAAAGAGAAATTCCATTTAAAGTAACTACTGATAATATAAAATATTTAGGAATCTATCTGCCAAGGGAAAATCAGAAACGTTATGAGCAAAATTACAGACCAGTTTTCACGCAAATTAAGTCTGATCTAACCAATTGGAAAAATATTAAATGCTCTTGGATAGGGCGAGCAAATATAATAAAGATGACAAATTACCTAAACTAATCTATTTATTTAGCCTATACCAATCAGACTCCCAAAAACTATTTTAATGACCAGAAAAATAACAACAAAAATTCATATGGAAAACAAAAGGTCAAGAATTTCAAGGAATTAATGAAAAAATCAAATGATGGTGGCTTAGCTGTACCAGATCTAAAATTATATTATAGAGCAGCAGTTACCAAAACCATTTGGTATTGGCTAAGAATAATTAGTCGATCAGTGGAATAGATTAGGTTCAAGGGATAAACAGTCAACAAATAGCAACCTAGTCTTTGAAAACCCAAAGATCCCAGCTTTGGGATAAGAACTTACTGTTTGATAAAATTCGGGAAAATTGGAAACTAATATGGCAGAAACAGATTGATCCATACTTAACGCCGTACACCAAGATAAGGTCAAAGGGTTCATGACCCAGTAAAAGAATGAAATATTAATAAATTAGCGGAACATAGGATAGTTTACCCTCAGACCTGTGGAAGGGAAGGTTTTATGACCAAAGCAGAACTAGAGATCATTACTGATCACAAAATGAAAATTGATTATACCAAACTGAAAAGTTTTTGTACAAACAAAACTAATGCAGACAAGATTAGAAGGGAAGCAATAAACTGGGAAAATATTTTATCAGTTGTTCCTGATAAAGGTCCATTTCCAAAATATATAGAGAATTAACTCTAATTTATAAAAATCGCATTCCTCCAATTGAAAATGGTCAAAGGATATGAAACAGACAATTCCTCAGATGAAGAAATTGAAACTATTTCTAGTCATATGAAAAGATGCTCCAAGTCATTATTAATCAGAGAAATGCAAATTAAGACAACTCTAAGATACACCACACCTGTCAGATTGGCTAAGATGACAGGAAAAATAATGATGATTGTTGGAGGGGATGGGAAAACTGGGACATTGATGATTTTGGTGGAGTTGTGAACGAATCCAACCATTTTGAGAGTAGTTTGGAACTATGCTCAAAAAGTTATCAAACGTGTATACCTTTGGATCCAGCAGTGTTACTACTGGGATTTATATCACAAAGAGATTATAAAGAAGGGAAAGGACCTGTATGTCACGAATGTTTGTGGCAGCCCTTTTGTAGTGGCAAAACTGAAACTGAATGGATGTCCATCAGTTGAGAATGGTTGAATAATTAGGATATGTATTATGGAATATTATTATTCTGTAAGAAATGACCAACAGGATGATTTCAGAAAGCTGGAGAGACTATATAAACTGATGCTGAGGAAATGAGCAGGACCAGGAGATCATTATATACTTCAAAACAATACTATATGATGACCAGTTCTGATGGATCAGGCCATCCTCAGCAACGAGATCACCCAAATCATTTCTAATGGAGCAGTAATGAACTGAACCAGCTATGCCCAGAAAAAGAACTCTGGGAGATGACTAAAAACCATTACATTGAATTCAATCCCTAATTTATGCAACACATGCATTTTTATTCCTTCACAAGCTAATTGTACAACATTTCAGAGTCTGATTCTTTTCTACAGCAAAATAACGTTTTGGTCAGGTATACTTATTGTCTATCTAATTTATATTTTAAATATTTAACATCTACTGGTCATCCTGCCATCTAGGGAGGGGTGGGGGGGGAAGGAGGTAAAAATTGGAACAAGAGGTTTGGCAATTGTTAATGCTGTAAAGTTACCCATGTATATATCCTGTAAATAAAAGGCTATTAAATAAAAAAAAAAAAAAAGAAATGACCAGCAGGATGAATACAGAGAGTCTTGGAAAGAATTACAAGAACTGATGCTAAATGAAATGAGCAGAACCAAGAGATCATTATATACATCAACAACGATACTGTATGAAGATGTAATCTGATGGAAGTGGATTTCTTTGACAAAGAGACCTAATTCAGTTTCAATTGATCAATGATGGACAGAAACAGCTACACCCAAAGAAAAAAACACTGGGAAATGAATGTAAACTGTTTGCATTTTTGTTTTTCTTCCCGGGTTATTTTTATCTTCTGAATCTAATTTTCCCTGTGCAACAAGAAAACTGTTTGGTTCTGTACACATACATTGTATCTAGGATATACTAGGACATATTCAACATATATAGGACTGCTTGCCATCTAGGGGAGGGGGTGGAAGATGGGAAGGAAAAATCGGAACAGCAGTGAGTGCAAGGGATAATGTTGTAAAAAAAAAACTTACCCTGGCATGGGTTCTGTCAATAAAAAATTACTATAATAAAAAAAAAGATTAAAATGTTTACATCCCTATATGGGAAGATGACATGCTTAATTCTTGAGAACTGTGTCTTTGTTAGGGTATACTTAAAGGATATAAGTATAATTTGTCTTTATTGTGATGATATAAAAAAGAAGCTACTGTTGTAAAAGGGATTGTACTGGAAGAAGATGGAAGGGGAGGTACAATGGGGTAAATTATATCACATTAAGAGGCAAAAAAGAGATATTTCAGTTGGAAAGATAGGGGAGGGAGGAACATTTTATGAACCTTAAACTCATGGGAGTTGACTCAAAGAGAAAATCAGACATATTTAGTTTATTATAGAAACTTGTCTCATCCTATAGGCAAGTAGGAGGAGAAAGGGGAAAGGAAAAGGGAACAAAATAGGGGAACATAGAAGGGGATAGGGATAGGAAAGGGGAGGGATGTAAAAGAGAAAGGTAGTTGAGGGAAATGGTGATCAGAAGGAAAATATTGATGACGAGGGAAAGGGGGGGGGGAAAGGAAGGAGAAAAATATAATAGGTAAAATAATATAGTAGGAAATAGAGTTAGTAATTTTAACTATGAATATGAACAGGATGAAGTTTCCTATAAAACAAAAGTGGAAAGCAGACTGAATCAAATGCCAGAATCCTACAATGTGTATTTTCAAGAAACTACATTTAAAGTAGAGAGGTAGATATAGAGTAAAGGTAAAAGACTGTAACAGAATCTATTAAAGTTAAGCTGAAGTTAAAAAAAATATCAGGGGTAATGATCATGATTTCAGATCATACAAAAATAAAATAGACTTTATTAAAAGAGAGAATGAAGGAAACTACTTCTTGCTAAACAGTACCATAGATAATGAAGTAATATCAATACTAAATATATATTCAGCAAGTGATATAGCATCCAAGTTCCTAGAGAAGTTAAGAGAGCTGCAAGAAGAAAGAAGCAGAACTATAATAGTGGGGGATGTTAGTCTTGCTCTATCAGAACTTGATAAATTAAACTATGAAATAAATGAGAAAGAGATTAAGAAGTTAAATAGAATATTAGAAAACAGGTATAATAGAGCTTTGGAAAAAATTAAATGGAGACAAAAAATAGAATGTCTGGGCTAGCTTTCTCAAGGATCTATCTGGAGTCTGGAGTCTAAGATTGAGCTTGAGCACATTCTCATCCCAGTCTCTCTCTAGTCTGCTTATTTCAAATCCTTTCAGTCCTTATATACCTTATTACAATTATATCACTACAGCACATTGAGATTGTGTCAACTGTAGAACCATTACATCACCATAATAAGTACTAAGTACCATCTTAGTATGGTACTTAGAACCATCATCTTATCAATCACACTGAGTCAACACCCTGCTGTAAGTATCTTTGCTTCAAGTACACTTTTCTCAGAGTTCCCAATATCTGCAGTCCTCTACATCTCCCGCTTTCTTTTTGTTTTAGAACACAAGTGGTAACGCCCTCCCTGACTTCTTAGGAAGGGAGGTGAAAACACCAAAGGCAAATGGGGAGTCAAACCAGATATTGTTAACAAGTTTCCTCTGGGTTGAAATTGTAACAGGTATACAGAAATACTTCAACATGAGAGATATAACAAACAATATGAATATACATGTCCATAAGTCCTAGGAGGGTATATAAATATCAATCACACATACACCTCCTTCAGCAGCCAAGAGATAGTCCAAAACCAATCTATTGTCCATTACCTCATGTGTCAAGAAATCCAATGATTCCTGCTAGTTTCTGAAATCCTGAGACAGTCTCATGTATCAGGAAATCCAATGATTCCTGTAAGCTTTGAAGTCCTGCAGTAGTCTCATGAACAATTTTTGTTACAACATTGTTACAACATCTGTTACAACATTACACAGTGTCTCTATTTCTCTTCTCTACTATTGCTGGTCCTTGAGGATTAAAAGGTATGCCAGTGGTGTGCAAAATCTGATACTGTGCACAAAAGTGTGCAAAATGTTTAGAAGTATATCAGGACCATTATCTGTTTTTATTGCTTGTGGCACATCCATAATTGCAAAAGTTTGTATAAGGAATTCAATGACTACTCTGGCAGTCTCTTTTGCTGCTGGTATTGCAAAAGTAAATCCTGAAAAGGTGTCTACTACAACATGGATAAAAGACAGAAGACCAAAAGATGCATAATAGGTCACATCCATTTGCCAAATTTCATTGGATCTCAAATCATGAGGGTTGTTTCCCTGGAGGGAACATAAGAGCAAGGAAAGCAAGGCAAGTTGTGCAGGCTTTTACTATGCTCCTAGCTTCCTCTTTTGTTATCCCAAATTGTAAACATAAAGCTGGAGCAACCTAATGATATTTAGAATGAGATTCTTGGACTGCCTGAAATAAAGGAGTATTGGCTTACTCCTTCAAAGGTGATCTGCCTTTGAATCTCCATGAAAAAAATAGGAACTGGAAGTGCACTATGAGAGTGTATATGCAAGATATAAATCTTGTACTGTTCTGATTGGTTTTCTGGAGTTCTTGGGACCAGCCTTCATTTCATCTGAGTAATCACCACAAGGATAGGCAGAGATATAATACAAATTCTTTATTGTCTTCTTCACAGTCTTGTTTGTGAGCTTGGGCTAGCTTTCTGGAGGCCCTTCAGACAGGCCTTGCTCTCAGTGAAGAAATGAAGGACTACAGGCCAGCCACCATGGTGGTGTGAGATGGAATGAATGTCTCTGGCTTAGTTTGTCCCACCTTATATACTCTATTATAATTACATCATCTTAGGTGTAAATCTTGTAGAATAGGGGTCAATCTTGTAGAACTATATTAAGTACTAAGTACATGTACTGAACTAGAGAACTATTAATCACTAAACTAAATAACCATTGTCTTATCAGTTACACTGAGTTAATACCTTGTTATAAGAATGTTGCCTGAGTATATTTCTCAAGAGTTCTGATCCATTACAAAATCTAACCTGAATGCGTTCTCATTTGTTCTTGAAGTTCCTTAAAGAGCTGATATAAATTAGAAGCTATGAATTTTATTTGGGCTGTGGCAATTCTTTGTACCATACCTCCCGAATAGGATGAATCAGATATTATATTTACATCTCCTGGATAATAAGTAAGAGTTATTATGATTGCATATGATTCATTCTGCTGAGTGGACTGATAAGGAGTTCTGACTACTCTCTTTATAATTAAGTAATGATAGTATACAGCACAAATGTTACATTTGAATGCATCTGCAAAGATAATTGGTCCTTTAAGAGGAACCTTAGAAATCTTTTCTTTGAAAATCCATTGCCAATTATGTAATAGCATGGTTATTTTTAATAAAGACCCATGTGTAATATTTGAAACTGTGACCAATAAAATTTGCCACTCTGGGATGGTTTCACAGCATTAATTTGTGCATTGGTATAAAAGGTGTATATCTTGTCAGGTCTTATCCCAGATAATTGTACTACTCACTTAATGGCCTCTAATAAAATTCTAGCCACAAGAACTACACAGTAAGGAGTAAGGCTTTGGTCTGATTGTGCTGGGAGGTTCATCCACTCTATTCCACTGTATCCTTGATGAAGGACTGCTAGGTGCCTCTTGTGTAGCAAAAACTGATATTTCCAAGGCTTTTTGAGTAACTCAACCACATTGGATATAGCCAGTTCAACCTATCTCAAAGCCTCTTGAGCTTCTTTTATAAGTTGACATGGTGAGTTTAAAGCAGTGTCTCCCCTTAAAATGTCATATAATGGTTGTAATTGATAGATAGTTAAGCCTAACACTGGACACATTCATTGGATATCACCTATCAATTTCTGAAAGTCATTTAAGGTATTCAACTTCTCTGTTCTTAAAGAAAGTTTTTGTACTGTAGGCACCTTAGGATATACTTCATGTCCTAAAAATTGAAAAGGAAAGTGTCTTTGAATTTTTTTTCTGGAACTCTATGCATTTTGTAGCTCCTTAGTCTTCAATGGTCTTTTGTAGACATTTAACATTTGCTCCTCAGGTGCATATCCCTAAATATTATCCATGTAATGTAACAATATAACTTTTGAAAATGCTTTTCTTACTGGAGTAAGAGCAGCAGAAACATACATTTGACACATAGTAGGGCTATTTTTCATTCCCTGTGGCAAAACTGTCCACTCACATCTTTTTTTTGTTTTTTTAATTTAATAGCCTTTTATTTACAGGTTATATGCATGGGTAACTTTACAGCATTAACAATTGCCAAACCTCTTGTTCCAATTTTTCACCTCTTACCCCCCACCCCCTCCCCTAGATGGCATGATGACCAGTAGATGTTAAGTACATTAAAATATAAATTAGATACACAATAAGTATACATGACCAAAACGTTATTTTGCTGTACAAAAAGAATCAGACTCTGAAATATTGTACAATTAGCTTGTGAAGGAAATCAAAAATGCAGGTGGGCATAAATATAGGGATTGGGAATTCAATGTAATGGTTTTTAGTCATCTCCCAGAGTTCTTTTTCTGGGCATAGCTAGTTCAGTTCATTACTGCTCCATTAGAAATGATTTGGTTGATCTCGTTGCTGAGGATGGCCTGATCCATCAGAACTGGTCATCATCTAGTATTGTTGTTGAAGTATATAATGATCTCCTGGTCCTGCTCATTTCACTCAGCATCAGTTCGTGTAAGTCTCTCCAGGCCTTTCTGAAATCATCCTGTTGGTCATTTCTTACAGAACAGTAATATTCCATAATTTTCATATACCACAATTTATTCAGCCATTCTCCAACTGATGGACATCCATTCAGTTTCCAGTTTCTAGCCACTACAAAAAGGGCTGCCACAAACATTCGTGCACATACAGGTCCCTTTCCCTTCTTTATAATCTCTTTGGGATATAATCCCAGTAGTAACACTGCTGGATCAAAGGGTATGCACAGTTTGATAACTTTTTGAGCATAGTTCCAAACTACTCTCCAAAATGGTTGGATTCGTTCACAACTCCACCAACAATGCATCAATGTCCCAGTTTTCCCGCATCCCCTCCAACAATCATCATTATTTTTTCCTGTCATCTTAGCCAATCTGACAGGTGTGTAGTGGTATCTTAGAGTTGTCTTAATTTGCATTTCTCTGATTAATAATGACTTGGAGCCACTCACATCTTTTATAAGGCTCAGCTAAATTAATGCTGGGCACTGAAAAAGCAAATCTTTTCATATCCTCCTTATCCATAGCGATAGAATAGAAGCAGTCTTTAATGTCTATAATCCAAAGAGGCCATTCCCTAGGCACCTGAGTAGGAGATGGAAATCTAAACTGAAGAGTTCCCATAATTTCCACCTGTTCATTTACTTTTCTTAAATCAGTCAACATCCTACATTTTCCAGATTTCTTTTTTTACAACAAATACAGGGAAATTTTAAGGACTTAGAGAAGATTCTAAGTGTCTTTGGTCAAGTTGCCCCTGTACTATATCTAATAAGGCCTATTTTTTTCACTGTGTAAGGGCCACTGTTTTACCCATATTGGTGTACCAGTTTTCCATTGAATGGGAACAGGTGAGAGTGCCCTGCCTAAAAAATGGAAGTACTCAATTGTAATCCTAACTGTTGTAAGATGTCTCTTCCACATAGATTGATAGGGATTTTGTTTCCTACAAAATGAGTAAAAAGTCCTGTTTCACCTTTAAATATCCATCTCAAAGTGGTAGTACTAACTTCAGCTGCCATTGATCCTCCTATGCCAGACATATAGGTGTCTGCCTTCATCTTTGGCCAATGACTGGGCCAATTGACACCTCTAATGACTGTATGATATGCACCTGTGTCTGCCAACCCTTTCAATGGTATGCCACTTACATAGATAGTGAGCATAGAACAGTCAGCTATAATGGCTGCAGTCCAGAATATTCTTGGATTGTGTTGCTGGGAGTCAAAATCTGGGCAATTATCACCAAATTGCCTATTAGGAGTATGTATCAGTAAACCTGATGCTACTATTTCTCCTGGGTGATAAGTAATATATTGTCTACCTGTATTAATGACTGGGATAGTAGCTACACATTCCCCAGTTTCTCATATCAGTGTATAGATGGACACTTTTGTAAGCAGTCTCAGGAGGTGAAATGGTCAAGCCTACTATGCCTAGAGGCAAAGGATGTATAGGCTGGACAGGGATAGATTTTACCTCTCTAGGGGATATCTCAGTAGTCCCAGCTGCATATAACTCTATTTTCTCCAATTGTAATCCCCTTCTCCCATCAGGTTGCTTCTCAGCTGATTGATCATGTTGGAGAACTGAATTTCTAAATATTCTCTAGGTATAACATCAGCTGCCATCATGCCCCAAGTGTTTTTTGCCTGGGAACCTGGAGACGAGCCCTGCTTCCTGTTTCCCTGATTCAATCTACATTCTGATGCCCAATGGAAACCTTCGTTGCATTTTGGACATAGTATTTTGGGTCTTGTTCTCCCACCCTGTTTTTTATGCCAACGTTGAGCTTTCAGATGCCCTACTTTACCACACTGAAAGCATTGACGAGTCTCTCTGGAAGTTCCTTGCCAAAAGGAACCCTGTCTTTCCATGTTCAGATCTTGAAAAGTCTGCATTATTGCCTAGGTATAAAGTTTTTTGTGCTCACTGTGGCACAGTGTCTTATGCTCTCCTCTAAAGGAAGATCATTGTGTAGTCCTGGTATAACTCTTCTAAAATCCTCATTAGCATTTTCCTTAGCCAGTTGTTTAATCATAATTTTTATTGTTTCAATTTCAGTAGTTTGTATGTCAGCTGTTTGCAGATTCCCACAAAATCAGCAAAAGGTTCATTTGGATTTTGTGCTATTTATGTGAAGGCTTCCCTCTATCTTGTCTTCCTGGGAAGGTGCCCCATGCTTTCATAGTGGCAGAAGCAATTTGTTCATATGTTGTCAAAAAGTAATTAATCTGCTCTAAAAAGTCTACATAAGGATCTATACCTGCTAGTTGGTCAAAGGTGATTAACTACACATTGCCTATTTTGTTGGAGTTGTATTCTACAGCATTGACTATACTCAGAAAGCCACAACAAGTTTTGTCCAGTTTCTAAACATGTCTTTGGTATAGATTTCCAATCATTAGGGATTAAAATTTCATAAGCCAAATTCTCTAATAGGCATCTTAACATAAGACAATGTAGACTCATAAAAAGTGCAAGTTTTTTTTCAGATCTTTGATAATTTCCAGGTTAAAAGGAGTGTAATTTTCTCTTGTCTTGACCTGAAGAGTTAAGTCTTCAATCACAGGATATGCTTCTATTCTCAAACCAGATGTATCCTATCCTTTCTTCTTAGCTTTAATTAATGCCTCTTGTAATGATGAGATGGGGGGTGGGCAAAACTTCTGCATGGGTGATGGTGATAGTGTCACTGCCCCTCCCACTCCTCCTCTTCCCTCCACCCACAAAGGCGAAATTGAGGGAGAAGGGTCAGGAGATGGGCAATACCCTAAAGATGCATGCTCAATGGAGTTGAAAGATGACTGAATAAGTTACGTTATATGAACAATATGGAACATTATTCTATAAGAAACAATCAGTAGGATGATTTTAGAGTGGCCTGGAGAGACTTACAGGAATTAATGCTAAATGAAGTGAAAACCAAAAGAACATTGTACACAGCAATAACAAATTTACACATTGATCAATTCTGATAGACATGACTCTTTTCAATAGCAAGGTGATTCAGGCCAGTTCCAATGGTCTTGTGATGAAGAGAGTGATCTGCATCCAAAGAGAGGATTATGAGGATTTAATGTGAATCACCACATAGTATTTTCACCTTTTTGTTGTTATTTGCATGCATTTTTGTTTTCTTTCTCATTTTTCCCTTTTTAATGTAATTTTTCTTGTGTAGCATGATAATTGTGGAAATACGTATAGAAGAATTGCACATGTTTAACATATATTGGATTATTTGCCATCTGGGGAAGAAAATGGGGGTAACGGAGGAAAAAACAATTTGAAACACAAGATTTTGCAAGAATTATTATTGAAAATTATGCATATGTTTTGAAAATAAAAAGCTTTTAAAAATCTGTATTGGTTAGGAAAGCGAAAATTAAAATAACCTCTCATCTATCAAATTAGCTAATATGACCAAAAAAAAAAAAAAAAGGAAAATGATAAATGCTAGAGAAGATGTGGAAAAGTAGGATAGTAATTCATTGTTGATAAAGTTGTGAATTGATTCAATCATTTTGAAGACCAATTGTGACTATGACCAAAATATTTAAAACTTCATATCCTTTGATTCAGTAATATTACTTAACTAGGTCCATATCCCTAAGGTGTTTAATAAAAAAGATAAGATCTTTTTTCTATAAAATATTTACAGCAGCTCTTTTAGGAGGCTAAGAATTGGATATCAAAGAACTGGAACTCAAGGGGATGCCAATCAGTTGGGGAATGACTGAACAGGAGAACATTGTACATGGTAACAGAAATATTGTACATTCAACAAAATAACTGTATGGACATGTATACATATATTATATTTAACTTATACTTTAACATATTTAACATGTATTGGTCAATCTGCCATCTGGGTGAGGGGGTGGGGCAAGGAGGGGAAAAATTGGAACAAAAGGTTTTGCAATTGTCAATGCTGAGAAATTACCCATGCATATATCTTGTAAATAAAAAGCTATAATAACAAAAATTAAATATATATATATATATATATATATATATATTATACATTAACAATTGAGGATGACTTAGTTCTTCTCAGCAATACAATGATCCAAGACAATCCCAAAAGACCAATGATGAAACATGCTTTCCATCTTCAAAGAACTAATGTTCTCTGAATAACGATGGAAGCATATTATTTTCCATTTTTTCTTTTTTTGTTCAAGGCTCCTTGTACAAAATAAATAATATGATAATGTAAAAAATGATTGAACATGTATAACCTATATTGGATTGCTCTACTGAGTCATGGAGTGAGGAGAGGAAGGGAAAGGAAGAATAGAATTTGGAGAGCAAAATGTTAAACTTCAAAAATGTTAAGCAATGTTTTAAAATGGAAGAGGAACTAAATATTATTTCAAAAAAGAAAAATATATTTCTTAAATTTTGCCTCAGAAGATAAAGATGAGTCATAGACCATTATAGCTTTCTGATTTGAGACTTTGGGAAATTATACAAATCTCAAAGAAGAAGAATATATTTAAAAGAAATGGAGGAATAAACTAACCTTAGTTGTAGTTACAAGAAATCAAAGAGAAGATAGATTTCTGGGCTAAGACAGTCAACTTTTCCCCATTTTTGCTAGGAATTTCTTGATAAGAAAAAGAGGAATTTATTTGCTTGCTAGATAGAGAAATGGTGGGGCAACTTCTAGAAGCTTTTTGGAAGATATTTTTAAATTACTTGATGATATGAAAAGAGACCTTATAATCAATCTATTGATATCTAAAATCTCAGCAAGAGTTAAACTTTCAGAGATACTTTTTACCCTCTTTGCTTTGAGAAGGATAAACTGAAGGGAAAGGACAGTCTTAGATTCTGTTTTTTTTTTTCTCTTTATCGAACCTAGCTGCAAGAAGAGACTTGGATGTGACTAGATAAAGCAGAATTCACTGCTATTTACTGATCTGAGTTGCTTGTCAAAATTACAATTTCTCCAGCTTAAAGGAACTTTCTTGAATACTAAAAAAGCAAGCACTCTTTCCCAGACCTATTATTGGTGATTGTGAACAAAAAGAGCTTTGTCTAACAACAGAACAGTGAGAATCGGAAAGGGGAAAAAAAAAAAAAACTAGCAGAATAGTGCCTTCTGTGGTATATAGTGTTCCTTAAGGAACCAAAAATATCAAGAGATATTAAGTTGCCTTGAGCACCCAGATTTTATCAATCATAGTCTTACCTAGTATGTTTCTGTGTTTGTCTGATTCTCCTCTGCTACAATAAAAATTATGAGTATAGGTGAGAGAGTGTGACCCAGGTTTATATGTTAGTGTGTAGTGTTAGAGTAAGTACATTTTCCCCTTCTATTGAATATATATTATGATTATTCCCATTCTTTCTTCATTGTAAATTTTGTTATTTTTGGTTTTACCTTCTAATAAATATCTGTAACCCTTGATTAGCCTTGCTTTTGTTTTATCATTAAGTAAATCTTATATGTTTAAGAGTACATGATGTAGGGGCAGCTAAGTTGCTCTGTAGATAGAATATCAGCTCTGGAGTCAGAAGAACCTGAGTTCAAATCTGTTCTCAGACATTTAACATTTATTAGCTGTGTGACCCTGGTGAGTCATTTAATCCTGATTGCCTAAACAAACAAAAAAATTGTCAGAGGATATAAACAAACATTTCTCAAAAATACTACTGTGAGCTAAAAAATAAAGCTAGAAGATTTTGAAAGATAGGCACATTGATTTACTCTGAAAAGTAGAAGTCTGAATGAATAAGATTATTTTGAAAAACAAAAGGGGCTATGAAAATAAACTTACTAAAAATATCCTATCTTTTGACTGCTACATATGTTTAGGTCATTACCAAAAAGAAAGGCTCCACACATACCAAAATATTTGTAGTCACAATTTTGTGGTAATAGATAGATATAAAGTAGATTTCGAGTGATCTAAGAATGGCTAAATACATTGAAAATATGAATGTAGTTAGTTAATTTGTTAAATTATTTTTTAATTAATAGAAATTTATTTTGTCTCTCCTACCCACAATCCATTGAAAAAAACATTTCTTATAAAATATGGATAATCAAGAAGAAGAAAATTTTCTTAGATGATGTTCATTTTGCATTCTGAATCCATGATTTTTTTGTCAAGAGATGGATGATATACTTCATCATTGCTTCTCTGGAGTCATGACTGGGTATTTGCATTGATCAGAATTTTTATAGCTTTTAAAGTCTGTTTTTATACTGTTATTATTGCATAAATTGTTTTCCTAGTCCTGTTAATTTTATTTTTTATCAGTTTAACAAATCTTCAAAATTATTCATTTTTATAATACTGATAATATGGTATAAATTCTTTTTTGGTCCTTATGTATATGAAATCATACACACATCTATTTTATTTGAAAAGAAGTTCTTGTTATTCCTCCTGGATTCAAATTATATGTATAGAATGATTTTGCATTGCTCTTTCTCTCTTCCCCAATTTTTTGATCAACTGAATTGCTTACTCTTCCTAATTCATAATATCCCATAAGCCATCTTCATTCCTTTGCATAGCTATCCACCATGGCAAGGATATTTTTCCTCCTTCCTTTCCTTTATTCCTAACTCCTTTTAAGGATTGACTAAATGGCACTTCTAATAATATTCCCTACTTACAATATCCCTTCCTGGTTTAGGGAATAATTCTCTATGTTTTTGAGCTACTTTTTCTTTGATTATCTTTTGCATTTACTTATTGTGTGTGTGTGTGTGTGTGTGTGTGTGTAGTCTCTTTCTCCAAATAAATATATATATATATATTTAGGTCAGGGTGATTTTTCTTTTGTTTTGTATCACCAAAATCTAGCACCTTGACTGTCACATAGTAAAGGCTTGATAAATGACTGATGTTTTGAATTAAATTGAAATTATCTTCAGTATATGCCTGTGAGGTATAAGAGAGCCATCATTTATTTTTATCATTTTACAACAAACTGAGGCACAATGTGAATATGTTATCTATTCTAATAAATCTATAGAAAAATAAACCTGGATATCTATGACTCCACTTCATTATTTCACAGACTGCCTTCTACTCTATTTTCCTTTTCATCAAAGCCTGGATCCAGCCAGAAAACATAAATTCATTTCATGGGAATTTCCACAAACTCAATTTCCAACCAATTATCTTCTAAAATACAACCTATAATTATTTGTCATACATGTTAACCATCAATTAATCAACAGCTATTTATTAAGCACATAACATGTGCCCAGAATTATCTTAGATGCTAGGGAGGATATAAAGAAAGTTAATCCTTTATTCTTCATTTACTCTGCATGACTACTCTATCTTTTTTTCTGGCTAGTATATGACTCTGTGATGATATTCTTTACTCAGCTTTTCTATGCAATTCTTTGATAATAGGCTTCAGTTTCATCATCCCACCATGCACCTCTTCATTGACCTTTGAATGACCACAACTTTAGTTATTCAAATTATAAGACCATGAATCACAAGCATACAACATTACCAAAAGATAATTGACCATCATAAATGGGGCCAGGAAGAACAGGAAAATTTCCAAATCATTGCTTTCTACAAACTTCTCCAACCACAAAATCTGAAAAAGGAATTATGAGCCAACTATGCAATATCCTGAGAATTGATTTTTATAAATATAGATGTTAGATTCAAATTGGACTTTGAATTGTACACACTATATGACAAAGTCAGAGACCCTTTGGCAATGATAACTCTCCCTTTTTTATGTCCCAGTTGACTAATACTCAAAAGAAATTATCTTTTACATAATTCAAGGAATTCTGTGTGATTTTAAAAGTTTATGTGTTTTGGAGAATATTTACTTATTCATTGCAGAGAATAAAAATAGTATGGAGCCCAAAGAGCAGGTATCACAGTCAGGAAAACTCAGGTTCAAGTTTCATCTCTGATACATATTGGCTGTCACCTCAGGTAAGTCATTTAACCTTTTAGTATACTAGGAACCTATATGAGACTTAAGTTATAGTGTGAATGCCAATCTGCATTAGTAGAGAAAACTAGGGAAGTCCTCTCTAACAACAAAATTCCAGTTAAAAAAATAAATACATAGCCCACACCTTCTAGTAGAGGAAGCATCATTTTTATTCCATTTTTTTTCATTTCTTTATAGTATCCTGTTTCTAGTCTTCTTTCTAATATCATTTTAGAACACTTTGGGGACATTCTGGCTTCATTGCTTCTCTCACCAAACTTTTTATAATCTTGTTTTCATATCTACTATTTCCCTATGTAAAGGGGGCAATAATGTTCATAATCCTCCACCATGTTCCTCTATAAGATTTTTATAAATTAATTTACATTCTCAGCTATTGTTGCCCTTGCCAGTCATGTATCCACTTTTGGCAAAGGGAAGTGCTTTGTTGGTTAAAGCATATTATATTTTCCTTTGATGTGTTAATTTTTAAAAATTGTATGTCATTAGAAAATAATGCATTTTATTGAAATGTTATTTTATTAATTGCTTATTTTAAAACTTCTTTAAACAGGTCAGGTTGGAGTTGTATCAATTAATTTTTTATTATAGCTTTTTATTGACAAAAAAAGCATGTGTACTTTTTCAACATTGACCCTTGCAAAAACTTTTGTTCCAACTTTTCCCCTCCTTCCCTCCACCCCCTCCCCTAGATGACAGGTAGTCCTATACATGTTAAATATGTTAAAGTATATGTTAAATACAGCATATGTATAGATATTTATACAGTTATCTTGCTACACAAGAAAAAATGGATTTAGAAACGTAAAAATAACCTAGGAAGAAAAACAAAAATACAAGCAATCCAGACTCATTTCCCAGTGTTCTTTCACTGGGTATAGCTGGTTCTGTTCATTACTGATCAATTGGAACTTATTTGGATCCTCTCATTGTTCAAGGTAGCCATTTCCAACAGAATTGATCCTCACATAGTATTGTTGACATATATAATGATCTCTTGCTTCTGCTCATTTCACTCAGCATCAATTTATGCAAGTCTCTCCAACCCTCTCTGTATTCATCCTACTGGTCATTTCTTACAGAACAATAATATTCTATAGCATCCATATACCACAATTTACTCAGCCATTCTTCAAATGATGAGTGTCCATTCAATTTCCAGTTAATAGCCACTACGAAAAGGACTGCCACAAACATTTTTGCACATACAGGTCCCTTTCTCTCTAACATTTCTTTGGGATATAAGCCCAGTAGTAACTGCTGGATCAACTTTTTGAGCATAGTTCTAAATTATTCTCCAGAATGGTTGGATCCATTCACAACTCTACCAACAATGTATCAGTGTCCCAATTTTCCCATATCCCCGCCAACATCCATCATTATATTTTTCTGTCATCTTAGCCAATCTGACAGGTGTGTAGTGGTATCTCAGGGTTGTCTTAATTTGCATTTTCTTGATCAATAATGATTTGTAACATATGAGTAAAAATAGTTTCAATTTCATCTTGTGAAAATTGTCTGTTCATATCCTTTGACCACTTATCAGTTGGAGAATGGCTTGATTTCTTATATATTAGAGTCAATTCTCTATAAATTTTGGAAATGAGGCCTTTATCAGAACCTTTAAGTATAAAAATGTCTTCACAGTTTATTGCTTTCCTTCTAATCTTGTCTGCATTAGTTGTTTGTACAAAAGCTTTTTAACTTGATATAATCAAAATTTTCTATTTTGTGATGAATAATGATCTCTAGTTCTTTGGTCACAAATTCCATGGGTCTGAGAGGTAAACTATCCCATGTTCTTCTAATTTATTTATAATCTCATTCTTTATGCCTAGATTATGAACCTATTTTGATCTTATCTTGATGTATGGTGTTAAGTGTGGGTCAATGCCCAGGTTCTGCCATACTAATTTCCAATTTTCCCAGCAGTTTTAGTCAAATAGTGAATTATTATCCCAAAAGTTGGGGTCTTTTGGTTTGTCAAACACTATATTACTATAGTTATTGACTATTTTGTCCTGTGGACCTAACCAATTCCACTAATCCACTAGTCTATTTCTTAGCCAATACCAAATGGTTTTGGTGACTGCTACTTTATAATATAGTTTTAGGTCAGGTACAGCTAGGCCACCTTCATTTGATTTTTTTTTCATTACTTCCCTTGAAATTCTTAACATTTTGTTCTTCCAGATGAATTTTGTTATTATTTTTTTCTAGGTCATTAAAATAGTTTTTTGGGAGTCTGTTTGGTATAGCACTAAATAAATAGATTAGTTTAGATAGTATTGTCATCTTTATTATATTCACTTGACCTATTCAAGAGCACTTAATATTTTTCGAATTGTTTAGATCTGACTTTATTTGTCTGGAAAGTGTTTTGTAGTTTTGCTCATATAGTTCCTGAGTTTCCTTTGGCAGATAGATTCCCAAATACTTTATACTATTGACAGTTTTTTTAAATGGAATTTCTCTTTGTATCTCTTGCTGTTGGATTTCATTAGTGATGTATATGTTAGTGTTTGTTAGTGATGTATATGTTAGTGTTAATGATGATTTATGTGGATTGATTTTGTATCTTGCAACTTTACTAAAGTTGTGGATTATTTCTAATAGCTTTTTAGTAGAATCTCTGGGGTTCTCTAAGTATACCAGCATATCTGCAAAGAGTGATAATTTGGTTTCTTCAATACCTACTCTAATTCCTTTAATCTCTTTTTCATCTTTTATTGCCAAAGTTAGAATTTCTAATACAATATTGAATAGTAATGGTGATAGTGGGCAACCTTGTTTCATTCCTGATTTTATTGGGAATGGTTCCAATTTATCGCCATTACATATGATGGTTACTGACGGTTTTAAATAAATGCTACTGACTATTTTAAGGAAAAGTCCATTTATGCCTATACTCTCTAGTGTTTTTAATGGGTGTCGGATTTTAGCAAATACTTTTTCTGCATCTATTGAGATGATCATGTGTGGAGGGTTTCCCTTGGAGGCCGCCTTAGTCTCAGTTGAAATAAATAATTATTCCAATAATCGCAGCCAGCCACTAAAAATGCAAACGTTTATTTCTCCTTCCAAAATTAGCCTGGTTAGTTGAGGCCTATCTCTCTGCCTGGCTCCAAGAGATCTTGCAGCTTTGTCCTTGGCTTCTGCCTCTGCTTTCTTCAGCCTCCAGCCAGCTCCGACTCGTGGCTTCTCAATCTCCAGTCTGTGGCGAGTTGTCTTTTCTTCCAGAGTGTTCTGTCTCAGAGCCCTGTTGATGTTCCGGAGAAATTCTCCTTTCGCTCCAAGAGCTTCCTTCATTTATGTGATCTCCCAAAGGTTAACTCCGCCTTCTGGAGGGAGAGGGATTCTGGGTTATCTCCCAGAGTGCTCTCTGGTCCTAAGGGAGGTGTGAATTCAGCTCTCATACTAGCCCTGAACTCTCCCAAAGGAGTGAACTCCATTGAGTACTTAGATACTTATGAGCTCTTTAAAGGTGTGAACACAAGCATTGTTCAATCAGTTCCACTTAGTAACTTGTTTCAAGTTCTGGCCCAAAATAACTCTAAGATTAAATTAACTCCAATGTCTTTAACACTTTGTAAAGAAATGTCTTAACACTTTAGTAAAGATTCCAACAATCATGGTTTTTGTTAATTGGTTATTGATAGTAAATTATGTTAATAGTTTTCCTAATATTGAATCAGCCCTGCATTCCTGGTATAAATCCTACTTGGTCATGATGTATTATTTTGGGGATGATTTTCTATAATCTTTTTGCTAATATTTTATTTAAGATTTTTGCATCAATATTCTTTAGAGAGATTGGTCTATAATTTTCTTTCTCTGTTTTTGTCCTACCTGGTTAGGTATCAGTACTATGTCTGAGTCATAAAAGGAATTTGGTAGGACTCCTTCAATCCCTATTTTTTTAAAATAGTTTATATCACATTGGAGTTAATTGTTCTTTAAATATTTGGTAGATTTCATATGTAAATCCATCTGCTCCTGGTGATTTTTTCTTAGGGAGTTGATTAATAGCTTGTTCTATTTCTTTTTCTAAAATGGGACTATTTAAGCAATTTACTTCCTTTTTTTTATTTTGCTTGACTAATTCTTGGTATCTCCTCGAGTCATTCATTTTCATTTGTTCAGTTCTGATGTTTAATGAATTATTTTCTTCATTTACTTTTTTATTTCTTTTGATAATTGTCCAATTAAGTTTTAAATAAGTTGTTTTGTTCTATGGAAAAAATTCTATGGAATTTTTTTTTCCATTTCACCAATTTTATTTTTTAAGGAGTTATTTTCTTTTTCCAATTCAAAAATTCAGTTTTTCAGGGAGTTGCTTTTTTTCCCCACTCTATCGTTTAATGAGTTGTATGCCTTATCTAGACCCATTTTTCATCTAGCTCTCTTTTAACAGTCTTTTTAATTTCTTCTATGAGATCCTTATGTGGTAAGGACTAGATCATGTCCACCTTTGGGTTTTCATCTAGAGACAAAATGTTTTTAGTCTCCTCAGGGTTTGAAATCTGCTCTCTTTCAATATAGAAGTTATCTATAATTAGAGCCCACTTTGCCTTTTTATTCATTTTAACAACAACACACAAAAATGCTGCAGTCTGCTTTTGGGACAATGAGGGGTTACCTAGCTTACTCAATAGAGAACAAGAAGTGGCAGCAAAGTGGCAACAGAAGGCAGTCACTGGGCTGGGATCAATGGCTATGCTGGGATTAGAGGTTGCATGCTGAGATTGTGCTGAGACCCTCTGGTGCTGAGTAGATGTGCCCAGGTCCTGAGAGACTCTAGTGTTTTGGGGTTATAGTCTTTACCCCCTGTGTTTATACTTTCACTGCTAATCTACTGGCTTGCTGCCAGGATAGAGTAGCAGACACTGTGGTAGAGTTCTTCCCACAGATTTCCCCCCCTATGAAGACCAAACCCTTCCTCCCTCCAGTCTGCTCAGCATGAATTGTTTTCTATGCACTCGTTGCCTATCTGCCTGATTCGGCACCTGGCCTAGCCCCATTCTGTCCCTGCGTGTGAGCAAAAACACCTTTTCTGGTGAATTTTTAGATTATCTTCTGTTGGTAATGTGTTGTACTCCCAATTTATGTGGGTTTTGACAGTCAAACATTAATTCAGAGGCTGAGTTTCATAAAAGTAGTTTGAGAGTAGAGGAGAGCTCAGAAAATGTGTGTGTCCTCTCCACCATCTTGGCTTTGCCTCCAAGTTGCATCAATTATATTATATATCCTCTCATATTTAGTTCCCTCAATTTTTGTATTAATTTTAAATTTCCCCTAAAAGTCAACTGTTTAAATATTTACAAACTCTTATATTAGTACTAAGTCATTTGTAGCCAGTTAGACTATAATTAATTTTATTTTGTAAGGACATTCATTGGTAACTATGTTTAACTTCTGAAGAATGTATTTCTGATATATATGTTAAATTTTGTGAAGTCTATAAACCTTTGTTCTTGATGGTTATTTATGAATCAAGTTTTCCATCATATTTTTGTTATTTTTCTGTATGCCAATCTTTGAATTGAAGTCATCAAATAGTAAATTACATGACAGTTAAATCTGGAAGATTTTACTGAGTACTTCATTAAATTTTTCTCACCTTACTCTGTCATGTATGCTATTCCATTAGCTATAATTATCTTCCTAGTAGTTTGATTGCAACTGCTTATCAAGAACACATAACCTAGAATAATGCCTGACTCAGTCTTCACTGAAATATTTGCTTGCTTTATTGATTGAAAGAACTTATATTTAATAAATAGCTTCTCCAATGAAAATCTATATATTATACCTTTTTTGGCTGTAACTTACTTGTGTTGTATGGCTTTTGTTTATAGCAAGAACATCAAATGGTATATGAGAATACAGTGAAGAATAGGATGGAAAATGTTGGAAAATACCTTTGTGTATATCCCTGATGATTTTCTTCAAGAAGTGAGTAGGAAGATGATGGACATGATAAGTATCAAATAATATTTCCACAGATGAAATTGATTCAGTCTTAGCATATAATACATAACTGTTATCTACATAGGATTTTATTTTGAGATTATCAGTTTAAGTACAGGAAGATTGTTTTCTATAGCAAAAAGAAAAATCATTAACAAAAATAAGAAAGGATAAATTTGAAAAGAATTTAAAGCTTACAAATATGATTAATTAGTCAACAAGCATTTATTAAATGATTTTGTATCTTTCAGTGCCCAAGATTTTTTTGGAATAAAAATACATTGCAATGAATAAAATTTTAGAAAAGATTTTAATTTTTATGGAGGATATAAGTATATACTTGGGGGGGTGTATAATATGAAATTAATATCAATGAATACAAAATAATTACATGCCAAATCATTTGAGATGGAGAGCCCTATCAGTTAAGGGATCAGAAAAGACTTCTTTTGGGTGTAGTATAAATATAGTCATGCAGGAAATTCAAAGTAAAGACAATTTACAAAGTTAATTTAAAATAATGATTAAAAAGATATAAAATATGCAAGAAGCAGATATTGTGGTCTAAATTTGGAGAAGATAAGATTGGATAGGAATAAAAACAATTCTTCAAATATTGATTTGTTTCATTTGTCATTCTTTATTTTTTTCTAAATTTTGTTCTTTATAATGAGAGTTGTAGGAGTTAAAGAAGAAAAAACTTGAGACAGCATGTTAGTAAGAAAACAATCATATCAGTGAATATAAATGTAATATATTCACCCATAGGAATGAGAAAGGAAGCAAAATTAATGAGAGACAAAAAAAATGCCATTTTAAAGGAAGATGTTTGGAACAGACAGTATCTCACAAGGTCAAAATAGAGATGAAATAGAACTCATGATGATTTAGCTAAACAAACAAAACAAAACAAGAGGTAGCAATGATGCTCACAGAAAGGTATAGGTGGAACTTATCTTATACAATAAAGTTATTGTACCCTAACACTTTAGTCATTGGTAAGCTAGATAACTATTTAAAAATAGAACTAAAGATGAAAGCCATGAAAGCAAGTGGATTCAAAACAAATATAATAATGTAGCAGGAGATAATGAACTTTTTATATTTTTAAAAATTATTATTTATTTTTAGCATTATATTCTTTAAAATTTTTGAGTTCCAAATTCATTCTCTCTCTCCTGTCCTAGCCAACTGAGAAGATAAGCAAAATGATATCAATTATATATGTATTTTATATGTATATGAAATCATGCAAAATATTTCCATAGTATCCATATTGCAAAACAAAATTAAGTAAGTAAGAATATTATGCTTCAACTTTTACTCAGAGTTTCTCAGTTTTCTTTCTGAAGGTGGATAGCATTTTTCTATGAGTCCTTTGAATTATCTTGTGTCATTGTATTTATCAGAGTCACCAAGTCATTCTCAGTCAGTCCTTATATCATTGCTTTACTATGAGTGCCTATTAATGTGCCTATTTTTCCTTCATTCCCCTTAGCATTTGTGATTTTTTATAGGTGAGAGTTGATACCTCAGAGTTGTTTTACTTTGTCTTTAATCAATAGTGATTTAGAATATTTTTCATATGATTATATATACCTTTAATTTCTTTTTCTATAAATTGTTCATATCTTTTGACTAATTATCATTGAGAGAATGACTATGTTTATAAATTTTACTCAGTTCCTTACATATTTGAGAAATAAGGCCTGTGTTAGGACTTGCTGTAAAAGTTTTGACATTATTCATTGTCTATGGTAATTTTTATCAAAATTTAGTTTCCCTGGTCATCTTCTTTAATGAGCTTTATTTTTATTTTTACTTTGTCTATCATGATCATTATCCCTTTGCTTTTATACTTTAACTGAGGCATAATATATTTTGTCCCAGTTCTTCATTTTAATTCTCTGTGTATCTTTCTATTTTAAGTGTATCTCTTATAAACAACATATGTTGGATTCTCTTTTGTATTTAGTTTTATTATCTGCTTTCATTTTGAGTGAGCTCATCCCATTTATATTTATACTATGATAGTAAAGATTACCAACTGCATGTTTCCTTTCTGGTTATCCTTTACACACTCTCTTTTTTTTGCTATGTCTCTTTCTAAAAGTCTATTTTGCTTCAGATACTTGCCTCTCTTACTCTGCCCTTCTTTGTATTACCCATTCCCCTTGTTATTCTATTTTTCTTTCCCTCCTGTTTATTTATTGGATAAAGTAGATTTCTATACAAAAGTGAGTGTGTACCTCTTAATTATGATAAGACTGAAATTCAAGCATTGTGCTCCACACCTCCATTTCCCCACATACTATAAAAAAATCTTCCATTTGTGCGCTTATGTTAGAAAAAATTCTATCTCTCCCTTCTCTCTTTCCCCAGTGCATCTCTCTTCCTTAACCTTTCATTTTTTAATAATCATTCCAACATATTATTCAGACTAATAATCTATATCTATGTAGACACTTTCTAACTTTCTTAATAATGATAAAGTTTTTAGGCATTTCATATGCCATCTTTCTATAAAAATGTCAACAGGATAACTGTATACAGTCCTGTATGATTATGCTTTCATGTTTTAGTTTTCATTCTCCTCTTAAGTCTTATTTTTGAGTGTCAAATTTTCTATTCAACTTTTTTTTAATCAGCAATGCTTGATCCTAAATTTATTTGCATATCTTTTTTTTCCTCTTAAAGATTATACTTAATTTTCTGAGTAGGCTGTTTTTGGTTGTAATCCCAGATCATATACCTTTTGGAATATATTAAATGTTGTGTGATTCTGACTTTTGCTCCATGATATTTGAATGGTTTGTTTCTGATGGCTTGTAATATTTACTTTTTTGACATGGAAGATCTGATATTTGGCTATAAAATTTCTGGGAATTTACATTTTGAGATATCTTTTACCTGAGTGAATTCACTTAGTAGGTAAATTATTTCCATTTCTATTTTAGCCTTTGGCTCGAAGAAACTAAGACAGCTTTCCTTTATAATTCCTTGAAAAGGATGTCTTGGTTCTTTGTTTGGTCCTGGCTTTCAGACAGTTCAGTAATTTTTAAATTATGTCTCCTCAATCTATTTTCCAGGTCAGTTGTCTTTTCAATGAAATATTTCAAATTTTTTTCTATTTTTCACTTTTTTACTCTGTTTTGACTTCATGGAGTCATTAATGTTCACTTGCCCAATTCTGATTTTTAAGGAATGTTTTTTTCAATGAGCTTTCATACCTCCTTTTCTATTTGGTCTAGTTTGTTTTTTGTAAAAGTCTTTTTCTCCAGTGAATTTGTATGCATTTTATCATTAAGCTACTTCTGTTTTAAGTTATATTTTCTTTACCATTTTGTCCCTTCTCTCTCTCACTCCCTCCCTCCCTCTCTCTCCTCTCTCTCTCTCTTTCTCTCTTTCTCTCTCTCTCTCTCTCTCTGTCTCTCTCTGTCTCTCTGCTATTGATATGTTTACTATAAGTATCCCTTACTTCAAGTAGAACACAGGTGGTCATGACCTCCTTGATTTCTCAGGAAGGGTGAAAGGCACCAAAGGGAGATAGCGAGCCAAACCAGACATTGTTAGCAGATTCCCTCTGGGTTGAAGGGTCTTATACTTTACCCAGAGTTCCCCCACTATCTGCAACCCTTTACACTTTGACCATTTATCAACTGGAGAATGGCTTGAATTCTTATAGATTTGAGCCAGTTCTCTCTATATGTATTTTAGAAATGAAGCCCTTATTAGAACCCTTGGATGTAAAATTATTTTCCCAGTTTATTGTTTCTCTTGTCTGCATTAGTTTTGTTTGCACAAAAACTTTTCGACTTAATATAATCAAAATTATCTATTTTGTGTTCAATGATGATTTCCAGTTCTTCTTGGGTCACAGATTCCCGCCTTCTCCACAGATCTAAGTGGTAAACTATCCTATGTCTTCTAATTTGCTTATAATATCACTCTTTATATCTAAATCATGAACCCATTTTCACCTTATCTTGGTATATGGTGTTAGGTGTGGGTCAATGCCTATTTTCTGCCATACTAATATCCAATTTTCCCAGCAGATTTTGTCAAATAATGAATTTTTATCTCAAAAGCGGAAATCTTTGGGTTTTTCAAACACTAGATTGCTATAGTCATTGACTATTTTGTCCTGTGAAACTAACCTGTTACATTGATCAACTACTCTATTTCTTAGCAAGTACCAAATGGTTTTGATGACCACTGTTTTATAATATAGTTTATATCATATTAATATAATATACAGTTATTATATACAGCGTATTATATACAGCATATAATATACAGTATATTAACATAATATACAGTAGAAAATGGCAGTTAGGCCATTTTCATTTGCATCATGCCTAAATTTTCTAGAATTCTATTTGCCTCCTTAACTTTGTTCTTATTTATTCTGTGGTTTGATTTATTTAGTTCTGAAAGAGTAAAGTTGAGATTTCTTACTAATATAGTTTTGCTGTCTAATTCTTGCAGCTCTCAACTTCGCCTCTAGGAATTTGGATGCTATACCACTTGGGTTTAGGATTAATATTACTTCATTTTCTATGGTACATTTTAGTAGGATATAGTTTCCTTTCTTATTTCTTTTAATTAGATCTATTTTTGATTTTGATTGATTTGAGATCAGGATCATTACTCCTGCTTTTTTCACTTCAATTGAAGTATAATAGATTCTGCTCCAAACTTTTACTTTTACTCTGAATGTATCACTCTGCTTCAAATGTTTTTCTTGTAAACAATCAATTTTAGGATTCTGGCTTTTAATTCAGTCTGCTATCTGCTTCTGTTTTATTGGAGAGTTCATCCCATTCACATTCACAGCTAAAATTACTAATTCTGTATTTGCTGCCATCTTGTTTCCCCTAGTTATATTTTTCTCTTTCCTTTTCCCCTTTTCCTCCTCCTCAGTGTTTTGCTTCTGACCATTCCCTCCCTCACACAGTCCTCCCCTTTTACATTTCCTCTCCCATTCTTGTCTCTTTCTTCATCTACTTCTGTTCCCCTTCTATTAGCCTCTCCCTTTCCTTTCCTATTTGCCCTTGTACTTCCTTATTGGCTGAGACAAGTTTCTCTGTGAAGCTAAATGTGTCTGATATTTTTGTTTTTGAGTCAAATCTGATGAGAGTAAGATCCACATAATTCTCATCCCCCTCCCTTCTTTAAAATAGTTGTAATAGGTCTTTTTTTGCCTCTCTATGAGATATAATTCACTCCATTTTAATTCCATTTCCTTCTTCTAGTAGAATCCCCTTTCTTCTCCTAGTTTATTTTTATATCATTACAATAAAATCAAATTATAATTGCACCCTCTAAGTATAGCTGTAACAAAGATACAAACTCCAGTTAAATATGTCATCTTCCCATGTAGTTATATGAACTTTCTAATTTTTAAAAGAAAGTTATTTTTGTAGTGTCTGGACAAGCTTTCTGGAGGATCTCTGAATGGGCCTTTGTCTTAGGCGGAGAAGTGATGAAGGGAGGAAAGCAACCAAGGGGATGGTCAAGGAATAGAGTATGGAGTCTGAAGTCTGGAGTCTGGAGTCTGGAATCTGAGATCGAGCTTGAGCACACACTCACACTGTCTCCAGTCCTCTCAGCCCTTAATTACCTTAGTACAATTACATTACTACAGCACACTGAACATGTGCAAATTGTAGAACCATTACACCACTATATTACACTAAATACTAAGTATATGTGAACTAGAGAACCATTATCTCATCAATCACACTGAGCAAATACCCTGCTGTAAGTATCTTTGCTTCAAGTATACTTTTCCCAGAGTTCCCCAATATCTACAGTCCTCTATACTTTTTTTTTTCTTTTCTTTTTACCATTTTATGCTTCTCTTCAATTCTGTATTTGAAGTTCAAATTTTCTATTCAGCTCTGGTCTTTTCATCAGAAATAAATGAAATTCACCTGTTTCATTGATTGTCCATCTTTTTTCTTGAAAGATAATCCTCAATTTTGCTAGATAGTTGATTCTAGGTTGCAATCCAAGCTCCTTTTCCTTTCAGAATATCAGTTTCCATGCCCATGGGTAATCCTGATTGTGACTCCTTGATATTTGAATTGTTTCCTTCTGGCTGGTTGAAATATTTTCTCCCTGATTTGATCATTCAGAAATTTAGCTATGATGTTCCTTGGAGTTTTCATTTTGGGGTCTCTTTTAGGAGGTGATTGGTAAATTCTTTCAATGGCTATTTTAACTTCTGCTTTTAGGATATCAGGGCAGTTTTCCTTGATGACTTCCTGAAAGATGATAATGATGAAAGATTCTATTTTTCATCATGGTTTTCAGGAAGTCCAATAGTTCTTAGATTGTCTCTCCTAGATCTATTTTCTAGGTCAGTTGTTTTTCCAATGAGGTATTTTACATTTTCTTTTATTTTTTCATTTTTTAAATTTTGTTTGTCTGATTGTTGACGTCTCATTGAGTCATTCACTTCAATTTGTTCAATTCTAATTTTTAGTGAATTATTTTCTTCAATTAGCTTTATCTCCTTTTTCATTTGGTCAATTAAACTTTTAAGTGTGGTATTTTTATTGGATTTTTTTTTTGCAGTTCATAAATTCCATTTTTCAATGAATTTGTTTCTTTTTCATATTTATTTTGTAAGGAGTTATATGATTTTTCCATTTGATCAAAGCTATGTTGTAAGAAGTTATATTATTTTTCCATTTTGGCAAATCTACTTTAAAGAAATTTTCTTAAAATAATTTCTTTGTTTTCTTTTCCATACTATCTTGTCAAGTTTTCATTTCCTTTCCACATTTTCCTTCTATCTTTTAAAATCCTATTTTAATTCTTCCAAGAGAGTCTTATGAGATGGGGACCAACTTATATCACCCTTTGGAACTTCATCTGGAGATGATTATCCTTTAGTACCTTATGGTTTGAAATATGTTCTTCTCTTTCTCCATCTCTCCTGACTTCCTAAGTTATCTTTGGCTGGAAAAAAATCTCACTCAGACCTTTTCTTATATCTTCTTCTCTAAGATAATGCAATTTTAAGCACAATGAGGGAATGAATCTTAAATTATCCAAAAAGTAGATATTGAACAAATAATGAAAACTATTTCTACTAATAAAAATGACAATTGAAAGGATAAAAATCATTACTGACCCATATGGCTAAATTCTAATTTTTGCAAAATCTTAATTTAAAAACTATATAGATATCAGATATCTTTCTCCATCAGAGTTCTTTTTTGCTTTTTTTTCATTTTTAAAAGATTGAATTCTGCTCACAGGGCCAAGGGGAGATTGTCCCAAGTTTCTTCTACAGATGACAACAATTTTAGGTTGCCCTGGGACCAGTGCTGCTTACTGAGTTCTCTTGCTGGGTAATTGTGGTCAGGTCTTGTGTTATTCTGGAGTTCAAAGGTTCACTATTTGCTTTTTGTATTCACATTGGATATCTCACAGCTAATATGCTGATTCATTGGCATATCACTAGGGAAGAGTAGCCAATGCAGATGTATTTTGCCTACGAGCATCCCAGTAGATTCCCCAATGTGGAAAGCCTTGGCTCCCTGGGCTGCATCTATGCTCAGCCACCTCCCCCTGCCCAATTGAAACACACATTTTTTGAAGTTCTTCCAAAATATCCTCTGCCAGAAATTTGTTAAACTCCAAATATTTGTGGGTTCTGTCACTCCAAAACCAATTCAGATGCTTGATCTGGTATTGTTCTGAGGGACACCAGAAAGAGCTCAAATGAAGATATGTCTATCCTCCACCTCTTGGCCCCACTCCTTATAATTTTCTTGTATCACTCTCAATTCTTTTCTAATTTTTCTCCTTTATTGCTCATATGTTTTTCTTTAACTCTTCCAGGAATTCTTGTTGCACTTGAATTCAATTAGCATTTGTCTTTGAGGCTTTGATTGTGGCTATTTTGCCATTATTATTTTCCTCTTGGATTATGTCTTAATCTTGTCTGCCACCAGAATAACTCTTAATTTCCTATTACTTTATTTTTATGTTATTGTTTGCTCATTTCCCCATCTTATTTCTTGACTGAAATTTTAGTAAAGTTGGACTCTGCTCAACTTGGGTTGGGGTAGCACTGTTTCAATCCTCATACTTTTTTTGTACTACCATTTCAGAGATTTTGGTGCTGCCAGAGTGATGTGAACCTGGAATAGGTGTGGATCACTATACTCCTTGTCTGCAATCTGGACTTTACACATGAAAGGTCCCAGTTCCCCTGAATCCCTGTTCTTAGTCCTAGAACTGTGATCAAGTCTCTTGCTGTCCTGAAATCACAAGTACTAGTGATCATTTCTGCCTTGGAATTGTAACCAGGTATATTGTTCCATAAGCACTCCTCTCTGCCATTGAATTATGGGCAATAGAGTTGCTAATCAGCAGCATTAACACATAATGCCAGCAAAAGGTCCCCTGTAATATTTTTCTGACCAATTCTCTTACTTCCTTACTCTCTCTGGGCTGAAAGCCCCCAAAAGTTGCTCTTGCAGCTGTCCCAATTGCCTACTGCTGGTACTGAACATACCACTCCTGATCGACTTCCTAAGTTATCTTGGCTGGAAAAATATCTCATTCTGATCTTTTCTCTCTAAGATAATGCAATTTTGAGCACAATGAGGGAGTGAATCTTGAATTAGCCAAAAAGCAGATGTTGAACAAATGATGAAAACTATTATTACTAATAAAAATGACAATTGAAAGGATAAAAATTATTACTGACCCATATAATTAAATCCTAATTTTTTCAAAATCTTAATTTAAAAACTATATGGGTTATCAGTTATTTTTGATAAAAATGTTATAAAGAAAGGAACAAGATTTGATATTTTAAAATAAACTGCTTCTTCTTAAACATTAACTTTTCTAAGTATCAGCAGTTTTAAGATTCAAGTTTGTTGATCCATGGTTTTAAAAAATGCAATTGATTCAGGAGAGCAAAATGCACCCTGAGAAGTCACCTTACAATAAAGTACATTTTATGTGTCTCTTCAGATGTCACTGGTGCTTTTACAACTTTCGTATTGCAAAGTAACTTTCAAAATACCTAGGTGTATATTTACTGAAGGTATTGGCCACTGTCACAAAACATCTCATATACAGCATCTGTATGAATGAGAGATAGATTTCCTAAATATTTTTGTTTCAGGATTAATTGTGTTGTTTCAGTCAAATCCCAGACATTATAAAGATAATATATGGGTTATAACACAAACCAAACAATTCAACCTAACAACCTAGATAGGAAATAAATAGATGAAGCATGTTTATTATTCCGATGATGCTACAGAAAGAACCATAGAGCTGATTTATCAATGGATAGATAGATAGATATTTCATAGTGAAGATAAAAAATGAAGCCCAACATTTACTAAGAGGAATAGCCAGTGAGCTGGATTGCATTTGGAATATTATTCCATACTTTTAATGTTCCCAAGATGTTACCTAAAATTAAATAATTTTCTTTTTTTTTAAACAAGAGTATTTTTTCAATGATGCTATTATATTATAATTAATAGATTTTTCACATTCTCTGAAAAACAACATTATAAACAACTTAAATGGCAATAGAAAAATACATGGTGGATGTATATAGCTTGAAGAGAGTGAGTATATCTTTAATGTGCTGCCTAGGAAACTGGTGTGGCAAACAGGAAGAGCTAGCTTTAAATCCTATTTTCTACATAAAATGACTTCATGATCCTGGACCTGTCACTCAAGCTCTCAGTACCTCAGGCAATTGTCTGAGACTATGAGTTGTGATAGGCATTGGTAAAGGGAATTCCCTCATTAGGAGTTTATGCACCTCTATAACTACAAATCTAGTTCAGAACAATAAGCTTCAAAAAACTATATGTAAAAAGTATTGGAAAAGAGAATATTCAAAGTATGTGATCAGAAAAGTAATTTAGTCATATGTGAGATTAAAAACTAAGTGATGAATAAGACATCATGCCTTTTTGGTAACTCATAAAATGCAAAAAGATATAAAAAAATCTTCCCATATCTTATACTTACACCAAAACATTAGATGGACCTTTTATGGAAGATAATGTGACAACAAATATTTCATAGGAAAATAAATTATACATATTTTGTGACCCTCACTGGTATTAGAACTTCCCATACCAAAGAGATCTTGAACCTATTAAATTATTGAAAATGTAAATATATGATAAAGTATCCCTAAATACAGATTTATGATTAGTATTTATGTTTAGATGATTATTTTTTCATCAGGTAAGTTCTTCTTTTAAATATATCAGCCATGTTAACTGAAGATATTCAGTAGAGGAATATTTAGTTAACCAAAAAGTCAAAAACTTAAGAAGGCTCAGTAGAAATAAAAGAATTTATTTTTTCAACTTACTTTTCCCCTGCTAGAATTACAGGGCTAAAATTTAAAAAAAACAAAAAAACCTTAGGGTGAAGCAAAGTGTATTTCCATGAGATTTCATTTTTAATGAGATTTGGGAATGTGAAAGAATTTTCTATCTATCTGTGTAGGTGCATGTTAATGTCACTAGATAAGTATTTTGATTGATGAGTTTTTACCACACAAGAGTTTTTAAAATGTGAGCAGGTCATGTGGAGAATCCAAAGGGAGTGTAAAGATAAGGTTGGAATAGAGGGAATGTACATAATTTCTAGGCCTGCAGTCATGATGTTTTGAAATTCAGCATTCTGTTGGAATCATGATGATGTTAACAGAGCTAAGAGTTTTCTATTGCTCACCAGTTTATTCCTAAAGTACTCCTGGGAAAGAATTCAAAGATCAGATGGCACTGCACTCTAAACTTCCACAATTCAGATTTCAAGTGACAAAGGAACAGTGTCTCCCCTTATTCTAAGGAGTCAGAAAGACTAAAGAAAAATTAAATTATAGTTCTTTTGGCATAATTGGAATTATGCTTTCTTGTTTATATTGCTTTACTATTTCCTTCCCTTCCTTACTATTAGCTATTTTATAACTGCATGCTTTGACATTGAATTTATGCGTCATAGTCTACCTAGAAATAAAGTAACACATCAGGTTGAAGCTTGGGTCAGATTGATCTTTTGCAATAGGAGAGTTATATGTAGAAAGAGAGAAAATTAGCAGAGGAAAACAAGGCATGTTGATTTGTATATAAACCAAGTAATATTATATCTTCCTTGTTTAAGCATTTCACTGTTTATCTGCTATCTTATTCCTGTTTTCCTTGGTTGCCATTGTGCTACATGATAGATCAAATACTTCAGGACCAGCTATCCCATTTTTCTGTTAACTCATATATAAATGCATAAATGCTTTTGTATATGCCTATATTATGTATTATATATATGGTAGATATCAGTAAGAATAATTTTTGGAATAATCACGATTATTTCAGCTGATTTCATAAAGGACATATACCCAGTGTTCAGCAACTCCAATCTACATGGTCAAATCCCAAACTGGTAGGAATATTCTAGATGGGCCTACTCAGCCTGCCTCCTGCAAATAAACAGAATATTTTTTACCTATGATAGGTGATTATGTGGCTTTCACTCAGCTCTTGTAATTCATTCTTGCCTCCTGGCATTCATGAGTCATGGGTCTTTTACACTTGTCAAAGAAACCTAATCCTTACCCTTCATGGGCCAGCTATCCTAAAGATGGCTGAACATGTAATTGCCTTGAAGTGTAAAATATTTCCCACATTATTTATTATAGCAATGCCTGCTAGCACCTCTATAGTTGAGGTTGTGTCAGCATTTTCATTATAACCCTCTATTTCCAGTTGTAAAAATGTGCTCCAGGGTCAGATTCAACACATAGGAACTAAGTCCAGAAGGGAATTTTCTACTTCTTTTTTTTTTTTTTTTTTGCCAAATAAATTGGTTGGACTATTTTAAAAATTGTATCAGCAAAAGAGAAAAGAAATCATGAAATAAACTTTTAAAGTTCTCTTTTGTGCATTTAAATCTAAGGTTAAGAAAAGGGTGTGGTAACTTCATCAATCCCCTTTTGTATATATACACATGGAGCAAAGTCAAAAAGTTGCTGTCTTTATCAGTTTGTGATTGCTTCCACCTCTTTTCTCTCTGATCCTGTCATAAGAGAGTAATAGATATAGGGCTGTGGTCTCTAGATTCAAAATTGGGTTATACAACTGTTATAGCCACTATATAGAGTGAAGACAGAGATTAATATTCTGAGTTATATAACATCAATATTGAAAACCCTCCATCATATAACCAGTATTTCTTAAACATATGTGTTATTATATATGTATATAAATCATAAATACATGTATAAACATACATGTGCGTGAAAGAGAGAGAGAAAAAAAGAAGAAGGGGAGAGAGAGAGAGAGAGAGAGAGAGAGAGAGAGAGAGAGAGAGAGAGATGTCAAGCTGAGTCAGAGGTTGGAAACCCCATGGACAGAGTTTCAAAGAGTCAGAAATGACTAACAAAACAACAACATGACCAAGATCCAGTTTCAACTCCATGTTGGCAGGACATGTGTTTTGGATTCTATATATACATACATGATTTGTGGCTGAAATAGGAGAAGAGCATTAGTCCCAGGAAAAGGTTTCAATAAGCCTAATTCAATCTCTACATGGGAAGAGAGGAGTACAGTTAAGATTGGAGGGCTTTTAAAGATCCACTGAGTCATAAGTTCTTCCTGATCAGTGGCCAACATGAAGATTGCTTCATCAACTCAAGTCCTTCAGCTCTGAGTCTTGTTTCCCAAGAGTCTCCAAAATTTTGCAAAGGTAGCCCCTGTGAGCCCATTTCCATGTATGCTTCAATTCTTGTTGTTTTTTTCTTTTTTTTTTTTACTAATATTATCACAGAAATGTTACTATTCTATAGTAGATTTCATGAGTAATAAAATTGTCAGTTTTACCCAATAAAACTGAATATGATCATATAGGTAGAAAAAAATAAACTTTTAGCAAAATAAAAGACTTTCAGATGTTCCTAATGGAAAAATGAGAATAGTAGAAAAACTCTGACATACAAACAGAGGAGCAAGAAAAATATAAAAAGATAAAAATACATTAGAAGCAGAAGGGACTAAACAAGTTAAATTATTGACATTTTTATATAGAGGGATGATACAGAACTTTATCATCATCAAGTGTTAGAGGGAATTTAATTAATTTACAAAGAAGAACCTAGGTATGATCCTATTTTCTTTGGATGATATCAAAAGAAGAATGAAAGAACAGAGAAGAACAATGCACGAGGAGAGACAAAAGATCTGGAGAATAATAGAAAAATGTTCTCACAAAAATGAGTATACAAGAAATAATTTTTTATGATAAATGGGATAAAGGCTATTGGGAGCAGACAATGTTGAAACCTCATATTAGTTAAAGAAGGGAAGAATATACAGGTACAGAGTTGTGAATAGAAATTCATTTTGCACAATAGTTAAGTAAAATGGAAAGTAATTATGGGAAAAAAGGAAGAATGAATGAGAATAGATTAAGGGAGACAATATTAAGAAGCAAAATAGATTATAAAAGAAGAGACAAGAAGAAAAGAGAATGTAAAGTGTAAGAGTTAGAATGCAGAGAAATATAGTCAGCAATCATAACTAAATATGAATAAGAATGCAATGAACTCACCCATTAAAAGGAAGAGAATAGGCGACTTGATTAAAACAAAATCCAATATAAGTGGTTTATAAGAAACACACTTGCAATCAAAAAATACAGATAGAGTTAAAATAAAGGGCTGGTAGGATTATTTCAGAAGGCCTGGAGAGACTTATATGAACTAATGATAAGTGAAGTGAGAAGAAAAATAACTTTGTACACAGCAACATTAAGATTATGTGATTATCAACTCTGATGGATGCGCCTCTTTTCAATAATGAGGTGATTCAGAACAATTTCAATAAACTTGTGATGGAGAGAGCTATCTGCATCCAAAAAGAGGACTGTGGGGACTGGATGTGGATTACAAATTAGTATTTTCACTTTTTGTTGTTGTTTGCTTGCTTTTTGTTTTCTTTTTCATATTTTTCCTTTTGATCTGCTTTTTCTTGTGTATCATAATAAATGTGGATATATGTATAGAAGAATTGCATGTTTAACATATATTGGATTACTTGCTGTCTAGGGGAGGGAGCCGGGGCAAAGGAAGGAGAAAAATCTGGAACACAAGGTTTTGCAAGGATGAATGTTGAAAAGTATATTTATATATATTTTGAAAATAAAAGTTATTATTTAAAAAATAAAATAAAGGACTGGAGTAAAGTCTCAAGCTTTGGCTGAAGAAAAAAATGCAGAGTTAGTAATTGTGATCTCAGAAAACCCAAAGAAAAATAATCTACTTAAACGAGATAATAATCTAAATAAAAGATAAAAATAAGTATATTTTTGTAAAGGTATCATAGACAATTAATTAATACGAATGATAAACATCAAATGGCATAGAATATGAATTGTTAAAGTAAAAGTTAAATATCTTACAGGAGAAATTAAACAAAAAAAACATAATACCGAAATCAATTTATTCCTCTTAGACTTATATAATTCTAAATATAAAACAAACAAGAAAGATATTAATGAGATGAATGGAAGTTTAGTTAGGTATGATAAACTTTTGTAGAATGTCAGAAGGAAATAGGAAAAATATAGCTATTTCTTAGCTGGGGTATGACAACTTCACAAAATTTCATGTATTATAGTACAAAAATCTAACAAATAAGTAATAAAGCAGAAATATTAATTAAATCATTTTCTGGCAACAATTCAATAAAAACTATATTCTATAAAGGATATTTTAAGACTAAATTAAAAGTTAATTGGAAACTAATTTAATCTTTAAAAATAGGTGAGTCAAAGAATGTATTAAAGAAGCAATCATTTTCATTAAATCTAATGACAATAATGAGTCAATATATCAATATTTGGAGGATGAAGAAGAAACAGCACCTAAAAGAGAATTTAAATATCTAAATTTTCTCATAAAGAGATAGAGGCAGGGAAGGGAGGGAGAAAGGGAGAGAGAGATAGAGGGAGAGAAGGAAAAAGGGAAGAAGAAGATCAATAAATTTGATTTAAAACTTAAAAAATACCCTGAAAAACCAACAAATTAAAATCACCCCTTTTCAATTCAAAAACAAGGAAAAAAGGAGACTAACAAATTCCAAAGGAAAAGAAGGAAAGAAAGAATGAAAGAAAGAAAGAAAGAAAGAGAAAGAAAAAAGGAAAAGGAATAAAAGGAAGAAAGGAAAAAGGAAGGAAGGAAGGAAGGGAAAAAGGAATGAAAGGAAGAAAGGAATGAAGAAAGGAAGAAGGAAAGAAGAAATAGCAAACAAATTTAGGAGTAGATTTTTTTAAGTTGATAACCAACTTGCTAATTAGGCTTTAAAAAAATAAAGAAATAAGAAAACCATATTACTAGTATCAATTTATTTTTAAAAATACTCACAATCAATTAAGAAGTAAAAGCAACTATTAAGATCTATTTCACGCTATAATGTCAATAAAAATGATCATACAAATGAAGTGAATAAATATTAAAAAATATATAAATTGCCCAGATTGACAGAATATTTAAGTAATTTATCTTAGTAAATTAAGTTAGACAAACTATAAATCATCTCCCAAGGAGAAAAAAAAAACATCAAGATCAGATGGATTTATAATGAATTCACCAAAACATTTAAAGAACAATTAATTCCAATATTGGAAACTAAATATTCTAATCCTAAAGAATTAATGGGTGAAACAACAAATCATAGACAGAATCAATAATTTCATCCAAAGGAATTACAACAATTCTTAAAATTTGTGGGATCTAGCCAAAGAAGTAATTGGGGGGCATTTTATATCTCTAGATCTTTACTTGCATAAAATGGAGAAAGAAGACTAATGAATTGGGCTTACAACTAAAAAAGCTAGAACAAAAACAAATTTAAAACCCCCAAATAGATACCAAATTTGAAATTGTGAAAATAAAAGGAGAGATTAAGAAAATTGAAAGTAAGAACGCTATTGAATTAATAAATAGAACTAAGATTTAATTTTATAAAAAACCAACAAAATAATTGAATTTTTAATTAATTTGATTAGAAAAAGGAAAGAAAAACATTAAATTGTTAGTCTCAAAAATGAAAATGGAGAACTTTCCACCAATGAAGAGGAAATTAATAATTAGGAGTTATTTAGCCCAACCTAAGTGAAATGGAGGAATACCAACAAAAGCATAGATTGCCCAGATTAACAGAAGAGGATATAAAATACACTTAAATAGTCCCATTTTAGAAAAAGTAATTGAACGAGCTATTAATCAATTCCCTAAGAAAAAAATCTCTAGGGCCAGAAGGATTTACATGTGAATTCTACCAAACATTTAAAGAACAATTAATTCTAATATTGTGCAAACTATTTTAAAAAATAAGGAAAGAAGGATTCCTACCAAATTCCTTTTATGAAACAGATATGGTGCTGATATCTAAACCAGATAGGATGAAAATAGAAAAAGAAAATTATTGACCAAATTTCCTAATGAATATTGATGCAAAAATCTTAAATAAAATATTAGCAAAAAATTACAAAAAGTCATCCCCAGGATAATACACCATGACCAAGTAGGATTTATACTGGAAATGCAGATCTGGCTCAATATGAGAAAAACTATTAGCATAATTGACTATATTAATAACTAAACTAACAAAAATCGTTATCTCAATAGATACAGAAAAAGCATTTGACAAAAGCCAACATTCATTCCTACTAAAAACATAAAGAGTATGGGAATAAATGATTAGTAGCATCTATTTAAAACCATCAGCAATCATCATATATAATGGGAAAAACTAGAACCATTCCTAGTAACATCAGGGGCTAAACAAGATTGCCCACTATTACCATTATTATTCAATATTGTATTAGAAATGTTAGCTTTGACAATAGGAAAAGAAAAATAGATTAAAGGAATTACAGTAGATAATGAGGAAACCAAATTATCACTTTTTGCAGATAATATGATGGTATACTTAGAGAATCCTAGCTCTTGGAAACAATTCACAACTTTAGCAAAGTTGCAGAATAAAAAATAAATCCATATAAATGATCAGCATTTTTATGTATCATCAACAAAATCCAGCAGCAAGTGATACAAAGAGAAATTCCATTTAACATAACTACTGATATTATACAATATTTGGGAGTCTACCTGACAAGGTAAAAAGTCAGGATATTAATACAACTACAAAACATTTTCCACACAAATAGTCAGATCTAATTTCTTGAAAATATATCGAGTGCTCATGGGTAGGCTGAATGAATATAATAAAAATTATAATACTATCTGAATTAATCTACTTATTTAGTGCCAAACCAATCCAACTCCCAAGAAATTATTTTCCAGATCTAGAAAAAATAATAATAAAGTTCATCTGGAAGAACAAAATGTCAAGAATTTCAAGGGAATTAATGAAAAAAAAAAACACAAATGAAGATAGTCTATTGTGCCAGATCTAAAACTATATTATAAATCAGTGGTCATCAAAGCCATTTGGTACTTGCTAAGAAATAGAGTAGTTGATCAATATAATAAGTTAGTTTCACAGGACAAAAAATTTTAAAAGGTGCTATCTTGAATTAATGGAAGAAGTTTCCTTATCTGAGATTTCCCTGTACCAGAAAAACCACATGCCAGTCCCTGACCCTACTGCCTATTTTATCTATTAGTGTGTGTACACACACACAAAAACACACACATACACACACACACACACACATACACACACACACCCTCCCCACAGCCTCTATATCTACCTATATTATACTACACTGTACTACATTGCATTAGAAAAAAATACATTGTATTAGAAAAGGTATCAAACTTGGAGGAGGAAGAACTGTATTCAATTTCTGTCCCCAGCAATGATTAACTATACAACTATGGAAAAAGAAGTTCTTAAGCATCAATTTCTTCATTTATAAAATGGGCATAATCACAAACTTCCCCACCATCATTGTTATAGGAAATAAATGAAATTTAACCTATAAAATGATTTTCAAAACTTGGACACTAGATAAATTTATTTACTCAACCAATAGACAAACTTTCTTTTAAATATCTAAGTGAGAAGTCCTTTTCTAAGTACTGAGGTTACAAAGATAGAGAAGAAATTAATCCCCACTCTCAAGAAATTTAATGAGTGTTTATTTAATCGCATATACAACAGTCCATATAAAGAAAAGAAATACAAGTAAATATAAAATGGTTAAATACAAAGGTTATGGGTAGGGAGAGTTATAACAGTTGGAAAGATCAAAAAAAGTTTCATGTAGAAGGTAGTATTTAAGCTGGGTCTTGGAGGAAGTAAAGGAATCAATTAGACAGAGAGGAAGAGTGAGCTCATTCCAGGTTTAGGTGTAAAGGCACAGAGATGAGTTGGAATGTCACAAATGAGGAAACGAGCAATGGAGAGAAAATCAATCTGCCTGGATTGTAAAAGAATATCTCAAACAAAGCCCTGAGTGGACAGAATAAGTGATGTAGGCATAGCTGGAAGAACATCGGCTCAGGAAGTGGGAAATCTTGATTCTCATCCAAAATTTACCACAAAATAGCTATATATCTTTGACAAAGTCACAGCCTTCCTGATTTTCAGTGTTGGAGGTGTGTGTGTGTGTGTGTGTGTGTGTGTGTGTGTGTGTGTGTGTATGTGTGTGTTTGTGTGTGTGAGAGGGGGGATGGGTGTGTATGGGTATAGAGGGTGTGTGTGTGACAAAGAAAAAGAGAGAGAGAAAGAGAGAGACAGAGAAAGAGAGAGAGAGAGAGAGAGAGAGTATTTTCTCTAGCTTTAAATAGAGAATGGATTCCATAGTTTTAAAATTCTGATTATTATAGGCTTAGATTAGTAATCATTTTCTATACACTAGTCAGTGCACTTGAAACTTTTTTCCATGTCTAAAAATTCATCCTCAGGGTCACCAAGAAAAGCCTAAGGACACACAAGTAGGATTACACACCAGGTCTGTTTTCAGAGTCATGCTGCCAAAAGTACGCATATTTTTAGGGACTGACTTCTTATGTCAGAAAACTACCCCTGGGAAAATAAAAACATTGTGGTTTCTTATTTTTTGTTTGTTTATTTATTTTTCCCCAACTCCTTCTCTTTCAAGATCCAAAATAAAAAAGAATTTTAAAATAATGTCTTTTTGAACCTTCTTTCTATGGTCCTGGTTTGTGTCAGCTTGGAGAAATTCCTGATGTGGTCTGAACTGATGGGATACAGTGCAGGAGTGACCTGCTGTCAGGCTGTAGCCTTCAAAGAGACTGCTGGTTACCGCTCACCCCACCCATACCTCATTAAAACTTCGAAAAAGAAATAGAAACCCAAGGTTATAAATCATTCCAGAACATTCAGGTGGAGAAATTAGTATTTGTAGGTAGGGAATGCAGGTGAGATTTCCTGAGAAATCACCTAGGCAAACTAGGATAGATTTACTCCTGTCAAAATTTTTGATCTCAGGGAGGATCTTGGAGTAAATAATACATTGTTACCCTGCACATTGAGAATCTGAATGTAGATTAAGTCTAACCTGACTCTATTCTCCCATTAAGAGGAAGCTTGATCCAAGGTAAATTACAAATCAAAAGACCTGATTTCTCCACTCATTATATAAATATCAATGATTTCTTTTGGGGGGCAGCTAGATAGTACAGTAAATGGGGTGTTGGAATTAGATTCAGGAAGAGTCTTCTCTTACAACTGTATGATCCTGGACAAGTCACTTAAACCTTGTTTATCTAAGTTTTATCATCTAAAATGAACTGAAGAAGGAAATGACAAATCACTCCATTTTTTTTTGGCAAAAAAGCCCCAATTGAGCTTCCCAAAAGTCAGGCACAACCAAAACAACTGAACAACAAATTATTATTCTTATTAATAATAATTGTTATTCTTAAATGAAAAATGAAGGACTTGAGAGATATGAAAGGTCCTCCCTGAAAGACTATAGGAATAGAACTATGCATATTTAGACTTTTTTAACATAATAATTTTACTGAACTTTAGACTCTCTGGGCTAAATAGGGAAAAAGGAAATTTAGGTGATGCCAAAACTGTTTTCAATATAATATAGAGTATATGATATATATATATATATATATATATATATATATATATAGTTTATATACTTCATACTATTTATATAGTATGTATAATTTATTTTAAAGATACATAAGCCAATAAATAAATTCCATATGCAGGAAACAAGGAAAATAAATGTTTTGTGATTAGTTATGAATTGATTTTAACTATTATGAAAAAATGGAATTATGAAAAAAGTGATCAAATGCTACTACATTTGTTGCTCCTGTTACTATCACCACTATCACTACACCTACTTGTGATAATGATGGTGATAATGATGGTGAAGGATGACAAAGATTTATATACCATTTACATAATACTGTTGGATTAACAAAGTGAAAATTCTAGAGACAGAAATCTTTCTAGTAGGCATATACTTTAAGGAAGTTAAGGACAAAACAAAATGTACCATGCACATCAAAATATTTACAGAGATGCTTTCTTATAATAAATAGTAGTATGGAACTAGGGTAGAGAGTAGGAATGAATTAACAAATTGTGATAAATGAATATAATTTAATATTGCTTATGATCTAATGATGAATGATGAATGTAATGACTGCAGAGTGGCATAGGAAGAAATAATGAAATAATAAAAAATAAAATAAGTAGAAGTAAGAAAACAACATATAGTGACAACTATATGAATGGAAAGAACAATAGCAAGAAAAGTCAAAACTGTAATTAAAATGACTAAGTTTTATTTCTGAGATCTATGAGAATAAAACTTTCCTCTTGAAGGAAGAGGAAATTGTAAATGTGGCACTTTGTTGCACTTGACTGACATGTTGATTTCTTTGCCAATAAGTTTTTTCCTTTTTTTTTTTTTTTTTTTTGTTATAAAGTGTAACTCTCTAAGGAAGCAAGGGACTTATATTGAGAAATAAAGTGAAAACAAAAAGCAGAATCACTGATCCTCTCAACTTTTTCTTCTGTGGAATATATGTATCTATGAAACAGAAATACTAATACCTGTCATATATCTCACAGCACTTGTAAAAGAATACAGAGACATAAAATACATGAAAGTCTTGTGAACTGTTTATATACATATAATTGACCATGATTCAATCCAACACCCTCTTAGTAAATGTATGAATTGGAATTATACATTTTGAGATGAATGAGACCTTATTTGTCATTTCCTCCAACACTTTTAATTTATAGCCAATATTCAGAGGGGTCAAGTAACTTTCACAAGACTATACAGCTAACAGAACCACAATCTGAATTCAGGTTTTCTAAATTCAAACCCAATTACAAGAATGAGACACAAAAGACTATTTTAGTTAAGTAACCCATCACTGAAGATTCTTTGTGTAGCTCAGTAATGGGAAGTATACAAAAATCTTTCTACTAAAATGAATTCTTCTCCCTAAAAATCAACTGGTTGATATAATCCTAAAAGATATGTATATTTTTTTTATCTCCTCACATTTCATTATATAAGAAAAATTTATTAAGTGATGCCTCTATGCCAAACACTGTATTAAGCATTAGAGATACAAAGGAAGACAAAAAGACAGTCCTTTTCTTAAAGGAGTTCACAGTATAATGAAGGAGATAATATGAAAACTATAGAGGTATGAGCCATTTTCAGTATAAATGACTGGTAATATCAGAGAGGACATTGAGAGAAGAGTGGTAAGAAAGGATCGGAAAAGGTAATGAATGGTAGGTGGATATGACCTGAGTCCTGAAGGAAAAGAATCTGGAAGAGAGAGATGAAGAAGGAGATCATTCAATGTAGAGAATAGCCAGTGAAAAGGTATATAATTGGGATACGGAGTGTCATGTTCAAGGAACAAGAAGAAGACCCAAGTGTGCTCAAATTACAGATCAAATAGAGCAAAGTAAAACCATAATGTAGAGTATTCAATCTAATTCTCTCAGAATAAGCCCTGCAATATTGTCCTCTCAGGGATATATGTTAGTCACTTTCTACTTTTAATTGCTATTATTAGCACCCCAGTTTCATTTAATTACTTAATGTCTATTAGCTTTTTTACAAAGGAATGTTTATCTCAGAAACATAGGAAGAACAAAAGTGTATCTTCCTTTAATAGCTCCAGAGTACACTCCCTTCTATGCTCTTTTAGTCACTGGGAAGACTCACCTTATACTTGACACCATCTCAACATTGCATTGGTCCCACAAAGTTCACATTCAAATGCACCATCTCTGCAAGATGAATCCTCTCTTGTAATGTCACTGGGATGGATTTTGAAGTTTTCTCCTCAATTTCCTAGGATGTTAACACTGGTCAAACTGCAAAACCCATCATGGATTCAACTCCTAGACGCCTAAACCTTCCATGGCTCACTAAGTCATAACTTACAACCTAAAACAAAATTGCAAACACTAATGGAAGAACTAAAGCTCACATTCACAGGAAATACATATTGATTCCAGAGGAAAAGAACAGAAGGCCTCTCCCTTTACAGCATCATCTCCTACTGGATGCCATATTCAGGAAAATCTCAGAGGACAAAGGTCAAACCAAGAAATGTCACCAAAGCTCTAGTTTACTAGTTACTTCTGAATATACCCTCTGCTAACCAAAAATGCAACTCCTCATCAGTCAACAAACCAAAACCAAGCACAGAATGACAATGCATTATCCAAATTCTATCCAAGGTATTGCCATTATAAATAGATCTTTATGACTCTCCTGGAAGCAGGATTCCATGTAGAGAATTTTATAAACAGCACTCCATACATGCTCATAAGGATTAGGCTAAATGGCCAGTCTTTTGTTTCTATGGCAAAATATCTGGAAAAGTAGAAAAGTAATAAGTTTCAAAAGGCTTAAACCAAATAGAGTATTTTATATTTGATTCTAGAAATAATAGGGAATCATTGAAGTTTATTGAGTAAAAGTAGTGAGAGGGTGACATGGTCATAGACCTGTGCTTTAGTAAGATAATTTTGGCACCAGAGTATCTTTGTGCATGTTCAGTAATAATTTGTTGATTGAATTTTGTTTTGTTGATCATCAGACTTGTTAAAAAATCCTTCAGCCATGTCATTTTGCTTTTGTTACCTGTTAATAGCAGGAGGAAGAAACATCTCATTCTGGGTTTTGACAGGAGACTAAGGTGTTTCCATACACAGCATCAATTAAATCATCCTGATTTACTTCACCTAATGAACCTAAGTTGTTTGAGCAATAGCATCAATTACCCATCTCTATTATATCACTAATTTCTAGACATCAAGTTTATGTTTCTCAAAGTCACTTAAAACATGCTTGCTGGAAATCAGAAAAAGAGAAGGAATGAGTTTACCAGAAAGAGAATACCAGTTGGCTTCTTTTCTTTGTTTACTTGAGACTATTTGTTTTGATGATATTATTGGGAAAAAGGAATTAAAAAAGGAGGGGGTTGCAAAAGGATAGTCTTGAAAGACTATTTGCAACGCATACAATATAAATCCGGAACACTAATTAAGAAATTAGAGAAAGCTTCTTGTTAGTATTTCTTCTGTAGTTAAAATTGAGGTACCAAAATGTGCAAACAGCCCAGATTAGCTATAGAGTTAACATTTAAGGCA